>NW_019214094.1:89991-91128 GCF_002532875.2 Varroa jacobsoni
CTGGGCTTTAAGCTAGCTAGTCGAGATGTAATCCAATAGGTTTCCTAACACCGCTGCTAAACTTCTTTTAGCTAGTTGCGCAAGCCAACATATTTCAGCCCTATCAAAGCTGGCCTCGTGGAAGCAAGCCCGTAAATAGCGTTTCTAGGTATAAAGATGCTATATATTCTAACCTTGCAGAACGCAGGTCCCTTGCTAAGTGCCTCGATAAGAAAGTTTGCTGCTTTGGAAGCCATTTTGGTGCCAAAATTTCGATCAAAGGGAGACGGGCTTCCTCCCTGCTGCATATGACCGAGGATGTTCTGGCGAGTTGTGAATATGTTCTTGCCTTCCTCAGAGTAAAGCCGAAAAATGAAGTCTGTTGTGTAATTTTGATTGGCATTTTCGTTACGCAAAATTAGGCCTCGAGAAACGCCCTCGGACATCTTAGCCTGCATATGAATGACGTCACCCATGAGATCTTTAATGCCAAATTTTTCCTCGTAAATGTATGCTGCATCGGCTCCCCCGGCCAGGCCGGCCAGAGTTGCTAGATAACCGCAATAGCCGCCCATCGTCTCAACAACAAACACCTGAAATACTCACACAAGCACGAAGATACGCGCACATTCGTACACATAGTGAATGCAAGGAGATTGTAACTATCCCCTTGAAATGACTAGATGCGACCATTCAAAGATCTACTAAACGAGTTCCTCAGAGCGTGATTTCTTCAGTAAAAAAAAACAAGAGCAATGCGTTTATTCAAATTGTTCTATGAACAGTAATAATAACCTATCTACTATACTATTAGATGCATCTATCTATTTATCTGTCCATGTGTATGTCTGCCGGGCCCAAATCAACCCCATAAATGGTTATATTGAACTTATTCCTTTGGGGTGCCAGAGTTTTATTCTGCAGTGAACTGTAATGGTATGAACCTAATCGGAGGAATACTTTTTTCAAAGAAATCTCGTTTGGACGAGTCGTTCATATTTAGCAATATGTGCAACAAGCATTAATCATCACCAAGAAAAATTAATGTTTGAAAAGTTTGCTGGTTCTTTTATGCAAACATTCTACAAAACGGGCCCAAATGATAAGGTTTAGGGCAAACTGTCTATATTTCGTATTTTGTTGCTTTAGCGATCAAAT
>NW_019214094.1:91228-102618 GCF_002532875.2 Varroa jacobsoni
TTTCCAATTTCAACATAGTTTTTCTTTTTGATTAAACGAGTATTTTGTTTTAAGAGGTAGATTTTTGCTTCCACAAGAAATAATGCTGATTCAAGGAAGGATCTTTTTAGCGACTTGTTTGACCATCTCGAAAATATGGGAAACGTTTATAATCGAAAGTTGTGATCCTGCATAATAGGCACAATGTAATTTTCGCTTTTTCTCATTTTTACGTGCAATGGTGGTCTCTCCCGAAATGGTTTATAAATAAACATATTCATAGATGAAATGAACAGTTTTTCTGGAAGTAATTTTGTTCTCCCACGGGACGCTAATGGAATATGAACCATTTCGGCAGATGATTTATTTCTTCAATTAGATTAATATTCTCTATTCAGAGTTATTTTGTTCCTCCAAGTCAATTACTTTTTTTGGCGATTCGCTCAATAAATGAGAATTTGTAAAATATTTATGGGAAATTATTTGTTTTCTCGGAGCTTTACAAAGTGAGCAACTAAATGCGGTACGGAAGTTACAATATGGATGCGTGCAACAGCGTATCAGGATTACAACAACGTTTTAATGGGAGAACGCGAATAGCTATAAAAAGAATGGGTGCAAGGTTTGACGAAATCAAGCTATACACCTTGATTTCATCAAGTTACCTATTATATAATTACAAATGTAATAAAATTTGTTTGAGTTTATATTGCCAATTTTAAAATCGAGGAATGTTGTTTCAGCAGGACTATTCGAGAAATTGTAACGGAAAAACGGAATAAATGTTGCTAATAGATTTGAAGAATATAATTACTATTAAGAGATAGCTAGAACGTAGTTAGTGCTACAAGATCTCAGGAGAATTAAAGCGAATAATTGTAAAGCTCGGAAAGCCACAGCCCGTATTAGACTAGATGTAGTAATCTAGATAAAATTAATTCATATTAGAACCGGCTGATAATGCAATAGCGAGAGCGTACTGTGTTAGATAAGATAGAGTAACCGCAACGAGATGGCTGTTTTATGCTCGATTTGTGGTTTAGGTTAAGCTAGAAGTAAGATCAGCGAATTAAATCAATGATACTAGGTCAATGACATAACCAAAGCGTGCCTATTTAACATAATACGGGTACGTACCCTTCTTTTGGTGCCCTGAGCGGATTGACGGATACGATCGCAGATTTCCGTTATTTCATTAAGTGCAGTATCTGCTCCAAGTGAGAAATCAGTTCCGGGAACGTTATTCGATATGGTCGCTGGCACCACACACATGGGTATGCATAGTTCAGGATATTTGCTCCGACCCTCCGCCATCTGCAGTACACATTGGTATCCCTCAAAGCCGCCAACTATTAATAAGCCCTAAAAGGTTTAAAATTCAGTTAAAAATTACTATATATCATAATTCGGTGGCGATGTTAAACCTGTACGTCTTTCATGCGATGCGAATGTGATGCTCAAATGTTGCCTCTAACTGTAATTTAATGGTTCACAAGCGAATATTTATTATCAGAGAAAGAGTTTCAATTTATTAGAATTGACTTATCAATACGAACCTGTATGTTAAATTTCTTGATGTTAGCTGCTATTTGGTCCATGTGCTTATCAGGCAGTGTACGTTTGGTTCCTAGAAATGCTCCACCCTGTCCAACCCAGCCACTGACATCTTGCCATTGCATTTCCTTGATGTTCCCTTCTAGAAGACCTTCGACGCCCTCGTGCACGGCCAGCACTGTATCGCCTCTAAAGAGGCAGTTCCTTACGAAGGACCGCACAGCGGCGTTCATGCCGCAGCATGGCGCCCCCACATGCATCACAGCCAATCTCAGCCCCTTAAAATTTCAATAATCGCCAATATAATCTATAAAGAATAGCCACTGCAGAATATAATCGTAATTCACCGACTAATATGGCCAAGCCTATTATGTCTTATTATTTCTTAGCCCACCTGTTTGATTTCGGAAGCGATCTTGGGAGGTTTAAGACGGGTTAGCATTTTGTACGTGAGCAGATTTCGCTCGAAGGAAGTGCCCCTCAATTTGACAGCATTCTGCCAGTCCTTGTTGGCCATACACTTTCCAACTTCCTTCGTCTTCTGGACACATTGCATAAGCGGTACCCGGACTGATTGATTTCCCGCAAGTGATACAACGTAGGCTTCAGAGTCTGGCGTTGCCTCGAACAGCGCCATTACGGCTTCAGCTCCCATACGGCAGCCAAGCACTCGATCGAATGCAGAAGGGGATCCACCCCTCTGTACGTGGCCGAGCACTGTCACTCGGGTGTCCTGCTGGAGCCGATCAACCACCACCTTTTTAACATTTTCTGCCGTGATCGGTTGACCGTCACGATCCATGGCACCCTCTGGTAAACGCAACAGGAAAGCATTTGTAACGTTAGCTCAAACGTAAGGGTTATACCACTTTGTCGATTTCGGCCTCTCCTTTTTTATCATTTCCTTTCTAGTATTTTCGGCTGTTTACAAATTACTCGATTTGCTTACTCCTTTACTAATTGGAAGTCAGTCGTCCTAGCCCGCTGTACGTACCTGCAACAATAATAATATTTAGCCGCTGGCCGCTTTCACGTTCCTGAATCAGCTTCTTGCAGAGGATTTCTTGCCAGTTACCTTCAGGTGGCCATTCGGGAATAAAGACGAAGTCCGCCTCGGACGCTAGGGCGGCAACTAAAGCAAGGTAGCCGCAATGACGGCCCATCACCTCAAGAATGAAGGTTCGTTGATGCGAGGAAGCTGTCGTTACGATCGCGTCCACGGCTTCTACGATCCGGTGCAGGGCCGAATCCGTACCTACAATAGAAACGACGAACAACGCTCTATTTTAGGGCTAGTCGGCTTTGTTAAAATAAATGTTAGTTAACTCTTAATATGGATTTTTCAAATTTTTTTCTTTCAACGTATTTGAAAAGAAATGCATATAATGAATTGCACGACTAAACTTGCGAACTAAAACCCACACATGAAGCCCCAGCTTAAGCATCATGAGTGGAGAAATAACAGTTTACCGATAGTCATGTCAGTTCCGCAGAAATCGTTATCGATAGAACCGACCATGCCCACAATGTGCAGGTGTGAGCATTTTTGACGCTCCTCCTCAGTGATCTTCGCGTCATTCAGAAACTCATCGAGATATGAAGTCCATTCTTGACGGAAAAGATCAGCACCAGTCAATGAACCGTCCCCTCCGATGACCACCAGATTCGTGATGCCGTGCTTAATAAGGTTTAGGGCAGCCCGCATACGGCCCTGTCTCTCGCGAAACTCTGCGCATCGTGCAGATCCGATAATAGTGCCACCTTATCAAATACCACAATACGCAGAATATTCAGTAATAAAAGCGCCCCTTTTAATATCGTAAATATTAATATTACTCCACTTTTAATTATGTGTACACGCATGCATGTTTTTATTAATACCAACACAAGTGCTTTTTCATAGTCAAGTGTATCCTGTTTTATTAAATTAAACGCCACTGGTTACAGTATGCTAGCCAGGTTGGTGCTTTCCTACAACAATCAATGTAGAATAATCACCGGGACGTACTTAACTATCCGTGATAGTCCAATGAAGAGGACTCTAAAAGACGAAGCCAGAACAGAAAAGGAGTAACTAACCTTTATGGATGATGCCAGATACGGATACCCAAGTAGCCTCTTCGATCATGTTGCCTCCGTTTACCATTCCTTGATAGCCCTCGCGAATGAAGAATACCCTTGCGCCAAGGTACAGGCCCATTCGGACCACAGCGCGAACCGCGGCATTCATACCTTTACGAACCGCAAAAAAGAAAACATTGCAACAATGATAGTTATATAGCGTTTCCGACAACACGAGTAAAATATACCGAAGTGATTGACGTACCATTCAAAGCAATAAGCTAAAGTAACATATTTATGGTACATTAATCCATTTTTCGACGTCTTTGCTTTTATAGAATTACTGACTTGATCAGTTCGCGACTAGACTTTAAGCACTCAAATGAAGATCAAACCTTCCATGTGAAAGCTTCCATGTGACATTTCGAACCTCGTTAGCTTAAAAGAGTTATGGTACACGCAACAGCCCGTAACTCCTCTCCCCTTGCCGTTGTAAATGGTACTATGCCAAAAAGTAATGGAAACCGTTTTGTATTAACTGCAGATTTTCCAGTCGTTCAAATTCTTGTTGTCCCTATAGAAATAAGCCCCTCCAGATTTAACGCGTCTCCGCCATCGCTTCTTCTAATCCTTACAACGGTTCGTTGAAGGAATGGTTTATATCCCCTTTTTCTTTTTCTGAATTCCTTCGATGATCAACTTTTTTCTTTTAGGTGTTTACTGAGCTTCGGAAACAGAAAATGCTATGTAAGCTGTATTTTTTTTATTAAAAAAACGTGACATTTATAGCGCTGTATCAGTCCGTCTATAATTACGGATTGGAATCCACGACTTGTTCTTCTAAAACGTAGATCTACTTCGCAGGTAGCATTATCCGAGATTTTACTAAAGTATAAAGCCACTCAGTAAAAGTTTATAACGTACAGCTTTCCCATAGCCAAAAAGATTATAAAAAAAGGGGTTAGTTTTTCGATCCTGCAGCATTTTTCAGTTGCCTTTGAAGCGATAATTGAGCGATTTTCTTCACGTAATACCCATGGACCGTGACGTCATTTGCAATGAAGCATTTGAGGAAATTCGAATTTTTCGAGTTTTGGCAATGTTGCCCGATGGAATGTGTTGACATGTCTACATTTGCTCTAAATTCAGGTTTTTCGTCTGAGCCCTTTCGTCTCTATACCGTTTTTCAAGATGGTTCAATGCGACTCATGTAAACTTTTGTTTGGTTCTTCCAGCATAGTTATTGCGCATTTGTTACGTTTTTCTCCGTAGTCGTTGTGACTAGGCGCCCAGGTGTAAAATTTTTCCTCTGTTGTCCGACACGAAGCTGTATATTCTCCTAGTATACTGACTCTTCGTGAAATACCCACGCGAAGGTGCTTAGAAAATACAAAGCGGGTAGCACACAGGTGTGGCGAATGGGAAGCCGCAGGCCCGCGTACGAGTACATCTTTAGCAGACAATAGCCGGTGTCTATCGGTACTTTTTTGATCCAGTAGCGAGGATGCGAGAAAGAAACGATAGCGTATCTGCATTCTGAAAAGCTGTGATTAGTTATATATATGAATCCGCTATATTAGGTTAGCCATTTTGAAACTATACGGACGAGAACAGTTCGCTATTTGCACCTTGTGTTCAGAGAACAGAGAAAAACTTATTACTTGAGGACGTGGAACATGGAACGGACATGGAAATGAACTTTCTGTTTGACCCATTGCGAAGGTGACCAACAGATAAATGTGGATTTTGGATCTTAACATTCACGTTTGTTGTATACAAAAATACGGTATTTGTTCATCAAATACAGTTAAATTATACATATGATTTGAAAGAAAATTGAAAGCAAAAACGTCGAAGTTGTAGAGGCGCAATAATCTCATTGTTGCATCAATCTTTGTTTTTTTTTGATGGGACATCGAGCGTTTATGATGTTTCTAGACGGTTACATCAGTGGATTGATGAAACCGAACTGGCGAGAGACCACCCTAATACACCTAACAGATTATGGTGTTTCTGACTCACGGTAGAGGCTATGGTAAACTCCGTTGCCAAGATTAATGAATGTACCTAGGCCAGCGTTTGACATCACACCACAAGGAATGGTGCAAGAGTTAAATTTCAGTAACGAGTGAGTAGAAGAGCCGTTCAGAAACAAGCGTGATATTGAAATTACTTTTCGAGACTATAGGCCCAGAGGGTAGGATAAATAGGTTACTATCTAAATGGTAGAAGGTCATCGGTAACAGCTGTGTATTTTTCGATTGAAAATGAAACAACCATGCCCATGAAAAAGTGTCCACTATTTTACGCTTCATGTACGTAACTGACAATACAAACAGGGCACATATCATGAAACGTTATAATAGTTAGTGCAGGAATGACCACATGGGTGACTAACAGATAAATAAAACAACGCCCAGTGGCCTATGTTGGTGGGTTGATATAGGGTGAGATAACAATCATTTGCCCTGCGGAAATCACAAACGAAATCTTTCCAGGCTGATCCCAATGCGATCTAAAGCAATAATAACGCGAACAACCACTATAACAGTACAGTCGTTGTTCTCTGGAATAATTTGTTTGCCCTTGAAGCTTGTGGTGACGGCATACCGTTATTTGTTCAGCATGAAAGAAGCTAGTACGGTAATAGATATAAAGGGTGGGTAGGTTGCACCAAGAAGCTGCCTTTACTTTCGCAGGTTTAGAAATGCTTTCTTCCTGAAATCGATGGCTACTGTCCGGAATAGGACCACAAGCAAGATAAGGTACGAACAGATAGAATAGAATGAATGAATGAATGAATGCGAGTCAATAAATTGCTCCGCAGAATTAACCGCAGAGATAGGAAGTTGCACTGTTTGCATGCTTTACGTTTTCTCTTCTTTAAAGAAACTTTATTCTGTATGCATCAAGTGCTGGTACCGTTGTTGTTCTATTTGTCGTATCTTGGCAATGCAAAAACATTTGAAATTACTGTCTTATATAGCACGCGCCATGCGACAGAGCACAAATTAGACGTATCGAGGGGGGGGGGGGGTCAGAACCTTACTTGTTCCGTTGTAAGTTGAGCATTCGAATCGATATACGGTATCCGAAACACTGAAGGGAAAACTGTGATTCTGTTATCGTCTAATTGGCAGACATGATAAATGCTAACACGTAAAATATATGGCTCATCCCTGCCTTTGATCAAACGGTTATAAAACATGAAACCTGTAACGTCACAATGAATATTTCGTGGAGGCGGCGACGGAAAAATAGCGCCATTACAAATACACTCCGTCTTCACTGATTGTGATTGCTAATCTGGAAGCGATCGTATGTCACTTCGAAGTCAGCCGTTACAGGCGTTAGAGGTGGTTCTAGGTAGCAGTATTGGTAGGTAGGTAGGTAGGTTTAATGTTTCTCCATGTTCGAGGTTTACTTAATCAGCGCAGATGCTCCTAATTAAAATGACCACTACTTTGCAAAACTATCTACTCCATTACGAAATCTACAGCTTGTCTTTTCTACCTGCTACGTTTCTACTAACTAAACAAATATTAGAAATACTTCAAATGAAAGAAAAGTTTCAAGAAAGGATTCAGACAAAAATAAAGGTTCTATTTGAGTTAACTTTTAACTAATCGGAAACCAAACAAGAAGTCAAAAAAAAACGGGCCCAACTGTCCGAATGATATAGAAATAAGAAGGCGATGGTCAGAGGAAACTGTAGCAGTAATTTACACTAGGCTGCCCTAATGTAATTATGATAGTACTAATAGGTGCTGCAGGCAACGAATCGGACATCTGATGACGGACGCTAGACTGTTTCGGTCAGTAAATTACATCACTAATTCATACATGCCTGGAGATTGTTGTCTTAAGATTTATTCTAGGATAGTTGAAACTAGAGTTCACTATGAAAAGTTTTGTCAGTGTCTGAACAGCAACCTTCTTCTTCCGAGCTTCCTGCAACAGTTATTGATCAACTTGTGTTCTACTGACTAAGTTTATGCGATAGTTTGAACCAGGAGTCGGATATCAATACGACAAACGGTCCAATAGGGCCGATCATCCAGCTTGGCCTTGAATTTCTAACTGTAATAATTTTAGCCCTATCACAGTATTGCCGAGCCTGACCGAGAAAGAGCCCGCGTTCGAACAGAGGGGGCAAGGTTACACTTTTGTGACGTCCCGTTTCAACGGTAAGTTTAGAAGTCACTGCTAAACTTTTTCACCGTTTTATCGCCCACTTGACTTCCGCCAGAACGTCAATACAACAAGCAACCAATAGGTCTTCTAACTCAAAGATGGAAGGATGGGAATGAAGGTAACAAGGTTCAGAATAACCACTTGATCCCATGGGTGTCGTGAATTAATAATGGATTAAGTTACCGGCTTTATATAATATAAACTCGCTGAAGATTCTGTTTCATACAAACACGTACAGCGTTTACAGACCGCTATAGTTGTCTAATATTATAAAAACATGCATAATCTTAATTTCGAACGTGAGATGCTTTATGCGTAAGCTTTTTCGTATGTGTTGATATCGGTAAATGTAGCTGCTATGACATCTGACTTCATGGGTTACTAGTGGCGTGTTTTTCCGAAAGACATTCGATTGACCTTGAAAAAGGGCCTCATTCAGCGGCCCGAAAAATTACTCAATATTCTAGCAATTCCAGGAGCTAGTTTGTTTTGTTATTGTCTTATCGAATTGGTACGCTATCGAACCATATGCTCTTAACTGATGAATACTTTAACCCCTGTTTGATGTCTATGCTACAAATGAATAATTAACGCTTCACTCAAATGCGCTACTCTCGAATTGTTCGACGTTAGAGTAATTCGTCGTCTCAGTTCTGGGAACCTTTCCACCAGCATTATAAGAAAATAATTATATGTATCTGACGTAATAACACTTAGTATCTGATGCAAGATCTCTAGATAGTTCAAAGGCACACCGACTCGAGAGATCAAGGCAAATTACTTGTGATAGGATCGAAATTTACCTAAGAATTTGTGATAAGATATCAGCAGACGCGCCCGATATGAATCGTTATACAAGGCGCAGCAATCTTGCTGTTTGTACCATCTAACTATATATCAATAGGTGTTTAGCAAGCATCACGCATCATTAGCACTGAATTACAAATGGGTGGCTTACCTTGAGAATCTCCGCCGGATGTGAATACACCGATTATTTTGCCCCGATGTGCTCCAGGCGTCAAGCCCTTCCGCGAATTCATGTTTCCTGCCTGGAGCTACTCTGTCTCGTTTGTCCTTTACTGAAGGAAGATCTGACCGGTTATATTATACCGGCGGCTTCGGTAAGCACCTAGTCGCTTTTTTTTTTCTCGATGTTGACTTCTCGCTTGCAGGGTTACTCTTGCTGAACGAGTTTAGAAGGTTTCTTTGCCTGTACCGCCAGGTGCCGCTTTCTTTGCTGAAGATGACCGTAGTTGCTAGCAATTGCACAACTATTACCCGTATAGCTATGTGTAGCAGCTAGAACCCTCAACTAATATGTCGAAACTCACGAGCGATCGGACAGGCTGTTTTATTTTTCCCTTCTCCGGCTGCTTCTCCTCCGACTGTTGAAGGAGCGTGTGTGAGGGAGGGAAGACTCCGCGGCACCAGTGTTTTATCTTTCTATGGCCGCACTTTTCCCATTTGTCTGAATGTCGGCCTGTGACGATGTCTCTTGTGGTCAAACCTTGCGACAGGCAATTCCACCACGTTCAGCGAAAGGGGAACAGGTAAAACTAGCACTCACAAATACACAAAGGGCAGCTAGACGCCGCCGTCGAATCAGCCTGTCACAGGCGCAACTGGCGCGCCGAACCGTCTGACAGAGTGAGAGCCAATGGTGGTGACTCGAACGAGGAGAAAGGCCTGCCACACACTGGCTGGGTAAGGGCATCATCCTGTCGTCTGCTCAGCCATGTCCTACGGAGGCAAGCACGCGCGAACGCACCCAATCCATTACTAATCTCTATGGGGCCACAGTTACACTGTAGCCGCTGTGTGAACGGTAGCACGAGTTTGAGCCGGAAGGCTTTTTAGTCTCTAAGGTTTTTGAATAGCACGTCAATAAAATAATTAAAGCATATTAGCGTATTATCGTTGAAAACGATGTTTCTCTATGCAGGTAGGTCGCTGATCGCGTTGTATAAAGCTAGTGAAAAGCGGAATACCTGTGGGCCTGCACAGCGTAGAATAGGGTCACTTTCCTACGAGGTTCCTTCTCGCCGTGTGCTGGCAAGAGGTATTAGTGCCTTATAGAGCATGCAGAGTGGTGCCGGTCAGCTGACTCCACCGGGCTGACACTTGGTCGAATTCGTAGGCACCGCGCGGTGAGTACTTCTGCGCGAACGGGAAAACAGATGACTGATGTAATTGAAATCTGCTTCCCACTCATCAATGAGTAGCTGTTACACTTAATAAATTTATTATTAATATTATGACAATTATAATAGCCAATTGCCAACTTGACGTGTTTCCTAGCTTGCCTATACTTAACAGCCGTTGTTTCCAGCCGCCAGGGTCCTTTCGATAGCAAACAACTCCAAAGAAAACTTCTATGGCAATTTTTATCAATAACGAAGTTTAAACTGAAAACGCTCCGTTATGAACGTTATAAAATAGAGTAGTATAACTGCCAAAAACTTGCCCGGTAGGCTTTTTGACTGTCCAAAAATAAAACATGAAGTTTTCAAGAAGGCCTGTCCGATTTATCTTCGTGATTGATGTTTTCGTCAACGAATAGTTTCAAACATCGTGAATGTCGGTGGCGTGCCAAACCTTTGTGCAGACACGTTTGTTCTTAATTCAATAAACCTTATACGCAAAAAAAGGATGCTAAATGTCGTCTTCTATATATTTGTAGAACTGGTGTAAGCCGTGCTGGTGATAGCGTGCTAGAAAATTCTTAATTCCTATATAATATTTGTATTCTTAATAAACAACGACGTTATTCAAAAAGATATTTAAAAAACTATGCGCACTGTCATTCTTGCCACAAACTTTGCATTTTGCAAACCAGCTTTATATAAAGAACTGTTACTTTTACTAAGCGGTTAAATGGTAACTGTTTTTTTCATGCTAGTGGAATTTCTTGTCTAAGCCTCTCGCCTAAAGCGCAAAAACTTTTTTTTTCTCTCTCTTTTTTAGTAATTTTACGTCGAAGAAATTCATTTCGTGCCAGTTGTGCTAAAATTAAAAGAAGGATAATTAATCCATATTATCTGGGTTCCAGATGTGTTTGACGTTGTCTGTATAAGCGCATAAATGTCTTTTAAAGCCAACCATAACGTAGTGACCGGAACCTATTTTAATAGATAAATCCACATCACAGATGTGTGGTGAAAGCCGTAAGCAACTTATCTTGATTTACAAAGCAGTTTCATTTTAGCAGTTAATTACACTGTACAAGAAGTTCAAGTTAGAAATTAACTCCTACATAAACCATCACGAAGGCAGGCAATGACAAGTGAACTCTGTAGGGAAGCACCGTTATTGCTACCAATAGGCCCACTCGAAGCGTTCGTTCTGCACGTATACATATAGAAGCACTAGATAATTAAGATATCAAGAAGAAATACATTTGTATAATGAAAAACAACGTACAAGTAAATGAAAATGATTATTTAATTTTTAAACTCTAACTTCTATTTAACCATCAACAGTTAAAATTATCTAAGGATAATGTTTTTTAAATGCTCGTAATTGTGTTATTGTATCTACGTCTTTCCTTATAGATGATAGTGCGAGTCAGCTCGCGGTGCTTCGCTTCTCGCTTTTTTTTGTGT
>NW_019214094.1:102718-148283 GCF_002532875.2 Varroa jacobsoni
GAGAGTTCTCATTTTCGGTACTACTGGTCCAACGTAATGGAAAACGCTCTGAGACTTTGGCTAGGGAACCTATTGGTTGAAAAACAAGATATTTTCACCTTCGTTTTGTTTGTGGCTATAGGCTACTATGAAGCAATCGTACTACGATAAGAACAAGATGTTCGAATTATATCTGTGTAGAGCGTTTAGAAAGTGACAAAATTGTTCCAAGATAGGTTTCAAAGGTGTCCGTTCAAGTTCAATGTTCCGCGCACCGCGTTTTCATTTTTTATGTGCGTTTTATAAGGCGTCGATTCAAATACGCTCGATACCCTAAACCGTATAGTTCAGATGAGATGAATAACTTGAATCTAAAGACCTCGAATAGCGTTTGAAGTCGTATTTCTCACTTGAATGAGTATCAAAATCACTTTATTCGCCTACAGCTTCGATACGATCTCTTTCTTACCTTAATTGAACTTTATTTGGCCTTCATAACAGTGCTTATGCATTACTGGCTCTTCGAGCGTCTAACCGTACAGCCTATACTTTGACTTTAATCTTTAGAACTATTTTGTTTCGGGTATTACTAACGGCCTGCTGAAAAACAGTCCCGTCGATGCTGTTGTAGAATTGAAGTGACTTTCGATTTGTTTTGGTTAGGTGTCCATCGAAGGTTCGAAAAGGAAGTATGTTCATAAATATAAAATGGAAACCAATTGCTTCCGATAGCAACTGCGTCAACGTACAGTATTGTAAACTACGCGAGGAACATTTGGTAATGATTATAATAGACATGTAAAAAAAAAACAATAGACGCAGATCTCAGTGGTTTTCAGAACAAGCAAAATCTCTCTGCGTTTTAACATTTAGCTAGCGGCTTGCCTCAGCGACTGCTATGACGCAATTCCAAGAGGTAACGTCGTTTGTCCAACATGTCGTGTGACTACTGACAGATTTTAATTAGAGCAACTATATGAAATTAGAGCTAAACTGAAGGCCAAGAAGTTCCTAGAACCATCCAATAGTAACTTGAACTTAGCACACCGATAACATCGGTATGCTTCGTACTAATTCTAGCTTCATTTAAATTTCAGTGATGGTTTGCAGCTTATTTTCGTTCGTCGACGACTGACCCTTCTACATTACGGCCTGTTTGCCTATTTGTTTATTTTGTGTTGACCGGAAATGCCCCCCTGAAGCGCCCCAGGTTTTGAGGCAGCATCCGATCAGCGATGCCATAGCGATGTAGAAGTCCATCTTCCGCATTAACGTGACGTCGTCGACCTGCTTGCATGGTAGATTGTGTCTATCAGTACTATAGCGTGCGCAAGTGATTCAGAATCAGCATTGCTCTACCCGGCGTCTACTCTTGCAGCCGCAGCTGATCTTCGCTAATTCTGCATTGCTGGAATCGATTTTATAGTCACATATTTGTAAATATAAACGCACCAAGCTTGTACATTGAATCTGTATGCGAACTGTGTCGGACACATACGAGACAAATAGCAAAAAACGAACCACGACAGGAGCTGCTCGTGGCAACAACTAACAAGACCGAAAATTAATGATGATAATAATAAAGATACGCACGTATAGACTACTAATGTGAAAGTAAGTAATGAACATTTTCTTAATACTTGAATACATGTGTCGTCTATCCCATAATCGAGACTATAAAAGTAAGCCTATTGGTTTATAATTCATCACTATTTAGTGAAAAAGTTGTGAGGAAAAGGTATACAGCAAGGTCCGTTGATAGAGTTCTCAGAGAAGTTCATTGGAGCTTCCTCATGAACAAAAACGTTTATATACGAGTGCTTCAATTTTTGTTCAACATTCTCTATTACTCACTAAAAGACTAGTAGAAACTTGTCTTTGATTCAGTTTCGCCAGAAAGTTAACTTGCTAAAATATTAAATTCCTCTTTGAGAAAGCTACGAAAAGTCTGTAAATATATTCCTTTGAACAGTTTCGCTCTAAATTTCGAGAAAGCTCAAAATTTGCTTATGCATTGACTAGCTATTTATACGCTTATGATATATCAGTGCACGTTTACTTCGATTTACTACCGATCGATTTAAAAAACGACCTACATTTTATGTTGAGGCAGCACGCAAGAGCAACAATACACCATAATTTATAACTAACTTTGAAAAATAACTGGCCATTGATTTTGTCTAAAGTTGTCTAAAATAGTTTTTGATAAGGCAAAAACATAAACGAGTAACTGGCATCTAGCTTTATCTCGCCTCGCATAATAGTCAATTTAAATTTAATTAAACTAATGGGCGTAAAAATTAGTTTATTTTGGCAAATGTAGACGTTATCTCGTAGACGGTACAACTAGCAAACGTGACAACTCCTAAATAATTCGAAATTATGCTAGTGTACATGATACTTTAAAGGGAAGTAAAGTATTATGGCTTCCGCGTGCTGACTTACGAGATGACCCGTACAAGAGGATGTGTTCACAATAACACAATGATAAGTGTTTAAACAATATATTTTCAAATATCTAAATTCAGGACTGTTTTAGTCTTCAATCATTTGAGTTACTTGTAACTCGTGGTAACTTCGAATAACTACGTGCAATTTCCTATAGAATAGTCGCAGTAGCTTTCGTTTATATCAGACGAGAACTATTGAGATAATATCATATTTACAGTTAAAATATTGAAAATTAAATAATCATTTGCTGCTTGTACGTTAGAGCAAATGTTTTTCATTATACAACTGCTATAAATGCGTTTCTGATTAACAATTATACATATATGTATATACGTAAAACAGGTACAACGAATGTACCGAACGGGTCGCAACGACGGTGCTTCTCTACGAAGTTCGCTCATTGCTGCCTGCCCTCATGCTAATTTACGCAGAGACTAATTTCTAACTTGAACTTCTGGTACAGTGTAATTAACTGCTAAATTGAAATCGCTTTGTAAATCAAGAGAAGTCGCTTACGGCTTTCACTCCCAATTCGTGACCATATTTTATGATTGCAATTAGTTCTTATCATTATATTTTTATTAACTGCTGAAGTACTCACTCATACGTCTATACAGATAATGTCAGACGTATGTTGCAAGTTATATAATTAAAATCATTTACCTGCTTATCTTCGAGCTTACAAAGCTGAGCTTTGTATACTTTCAAACTCATTTTTTTCTATTTTTGTGATCTAGATCTTTAATACTGAAATGAAGGTATTGTGGCGGTGCCGAAAATCTAAGTGACAGATGTCGCAAATATCGTTCTTCTAACTTCTATGACAATCATACTTATAGACGTCAAAATTTGTGGAATATTTTTTTCTAATCATTTTCACGCGGGCTCAGTCGGTGACTATGTATCGGACGACACCTGAATGTACAATCGCCAGCGAGACAGAGTAATTCGGGAAGATTTACAGTGGCGTTCAGAGAGCCGAGGTACCGAATTCACATTTGGCGATATAGACTTATGTACGGAAAGCATACAATCTGTTTTCCGATACGCCATTGGTTGCAGTAACGAATGAAGGGTCATCATAGAAACGCCAGTTTTATCTCCGAGCTTCGCGAACCTGCGTCTTCGAAAGGGGAAACCTTCCCCTGCTCCTGCAGAGTGTCTGTACCTAATATCTTTCTCAGAAATTCCATATCTGCAAATGGAACGTCCTAAACTCAAAGAGGGTCAAGCTATTCGGCGTCACGCTGCTGCGAAAGTGTTTGTTCCTGCTCCTATCAAAATTTACCAAGGCGGTTTTTTTTACCAAGTAAATATCTCAATAACTGTGAAACAAAGACACGTTTCGTTTCGTAATGGAAGCCAGCTGTCTGATGGAAGGCCTAACGGCGGTACCGGGCGTAAAATTCGGTACATGTAGCTTAGCAGCACTGCGATATCTTCTAGTAATAGGTTTAAAAGAGCACCTTTCAAACGCTACTTTACTACTGGCTCATAAAAGTATTAAAAAAGATAATCAAGCGCCCTTTATAGATTATCGAGATTGCTCGTTTATCGTGAGTCCTGAGCTCGGCCGTATTCGCTACGAACGAAAATGAACATTCTTTTAACATTTGCTGATGAGTGAGTCTCTTTAACAATAATCATGCGTCCACACATGTCACCCAGCACTGATGATAATGAGTATATATGAACGGCCTGTTTATTTGAGTCAGTGGCATCTTTGTTAATGTGCTTAAGGAACGTGCGGTTGAATAAGGAAGTGGTTTAATCGTTATTTTGGACAATAACATTTTAGTAGAACCCAGTCAACCTGTTTGTTCTATATTATTTTACAATATTAAGTGCGTCAGTCCATCGTGCTCTGGGTCGAACTCACTGCAGCAAAAGGATAATTAACTGCTGAGATCGTGGTAGAAAATGGAACAAAGTCATAAGAAGCAATGTCTTAGTGATGAGGAGCCATAACGAATGCCGAAACAACAGTATAAGAGGATTTTGACCAGCTAGACCTTATCTGATACGACCTCAGATATCATTTGTTGCGTACAGCTAACCTTAGCGTTTGATACTTACATTGTCGCATTGTCAATATAACCTATATATGATGTATGTAGATAATTTAGGCACCCATATAAGATATTTCCTAAATCATTACCAACTGCAATTCATGCTATAGAAGAACTTCTGCCAAGTTATCATCATCACCATTATCATAAACGGTTCACAAGGAACTGAAAAAGAATCGAACGTTTTTGTAGCGTTCGTGTCGAAGAGGTAACATTATTTGTGTACAGTTGACAATTGCTACTTAGTAAAGTTATTTTGTTCTACCGAAATATCGTTCTTCAGCATCAGGCGACCTGTGCTGCGATATATCCATTGACTCGATAGGTCATGTTTTTCGCTGGTTCATGTTGAATCAGCCAATATGTTATTAAAAATTCAGTGAGGTTTTCCGTTCGCACCGAAAGCGATATGTTGCCTCGCGTTGATCGAACTTGAATGTGCCTTAAACTCTAGAAATGAGGCTGAGAAAGGCTGACGATTTCGAAGCGTCCAAATATCACTAAAACTGTAAAGAAAGCTGTTTAAATTGTCACCTGTGAAAAAAATTCACTTGACTTGATTGCAACTTAATGAGATCAGGATGTATTAGAGCAACCGCGCTATCAGATATTCTTTATTACATTTATTATAACAATACGAATTTACGCACTAGGCCAAAGATGGCGTAAGCTGATATGGCTTACTTTGTACAGAAACTAAAAATATAATAATCCGTAAACAGCGTTAATGAACTCAGCAAACAGAGAAAGTGATCCGCAGTTTAATTGCAGGACTATAACGGAACGCCAGCAGATATCCTTTTCAATGTACTGGGCGTTTTTCTAGAAACTCCTTAAGGAAATTTCACATCCTGAGGCCGATCTCCTCGAAATCAATGATATACAATGTCAAATATTTCAACTGAAAACCCACTACATTATGTCTAGCAGTCGCATTTAGCTAAATTTATGAAAAGCCTCATTCATTATTTGCCGAAGCTCCATAAACTTGGCATCCGTAAACGTCATACACAAAGTGCGGTGCTAATGACACAATGTATCTATCAAATAAATGTCTTTGTAAGGCCATCAATGCTTCCTCGTTGTGTCTATGTTTATTTACTGTCATTTACTCTCTGTACCGTCTAGTTCTTACGGATTTCTATATATGCACTATTACTATCGATTTCCCGTTAAGCATTTTATAATCTTAGCTCGATATAATCTAGAACTGCTCCTCGTTCCGGGAAAACTGGCAGTCACTCAATAGGATTCTGTAAATTCCGGCTTTGTTTAAAAAGTTAAATATAATAGTGCAGCTTAGTACCGAAAGCGACCGAATACAATCATGTTCATAACAAAAACGTAATAGTTGACCACAGCCGGCGTACTAGCTCACGCAAGTCGTCACCACTCCTTCACGACCTAAGCAGTAAACGACTTACGTACGAAGTCGCAGAAAGGTTGGGAACCTCTAGCGTGCACAGTGCAGCCTAAGAGAACGGTACGTGAAGGGAGGTTCTTCGTAGCACTTCGGCCAAGACGGGTGGTCTAAATAGTGATCGAAGCCAATTGTTTTCATAGGCATCACTCACAGCTCTAATGCGAGTGCCTTATTCAGCATCCACTTTTCAGTAATATGGAAAAAAGCAGCATAACAGAGTCTGTGGTCAAAACCAACCTTATATTCGTCACTTTACAATATTTTGTCTGCCTATCTTTCAATGGCTTAGAGCTTTCGTTACGAGGTTTAGCTTATACTGGTCTAAGCTAATGGCTCATAGTCTAAATAGTATTTTTTAACTGTTTGTAATTAAATCTATTGAAACCTTCTATTTTTTTGCCTTAATTTTATCGTTTTTCGCCTCACTACATTTCTTTGATACCCACAAAGCTAATTTAGTCTCATTGATGATGCGCAACATTTAAAAAATAGTTTTGATTTTTTCTTGAATATAGGCTTTCTTAGTGATTTTTCCAGTGAAATTGTCTAGTGGTCTAGAAAAATAGATTTTGATACATATCCTGAAATTTATTATCGATTATTTTCAAGATATTTTTTAGTTTTTGCATTCGAGTCCAACGCCTTGATTATAGCTGTTTTAGTGTGAACTGGCTGTTTTACGCTCTAGTAAATAAGCGACCCCTTGCCCCCCCACTCCTACTCCGGGTGGCAAAGACATTAGTGCGCAACAATAGTTGCGGCTAGCAAAAAATAATACCGCTGAGTTCGAGATTTGATTTAGGTTGGCGTAAATTGCGCTAATTCATAATTTAGGGAATATCGCTAGCCCAAGACCACGTATAATTAGACAATGTGTGAACAGACTCAGCAGATGAAGCTCTCTTGATAAACTACGAGTCGATTTTTCAACAGATTTATGAACTTGCCATGACTCTTATATTATAGGGTTTATAACGATTAGCGATATATAAAGCGGAATCATAAAATGCATGAACTGAAAGGAAAATCAAGCCAGACGATGCTATCTATGATTTTTGATAAATGTTCCGTCCCTACGGGTTATTTGTTTCACTAGCCACTTGACGACTAGGCCGAAAGCTTCAGCGTGTCTTCACTTATCGATAAACGCAAATAGACAAAGATCAATTGATTCTTGTTCAGCATTGAAATCGGCGTTCGTTGTTTAAAATGGAAAAATGAAAACTTTGACCTGCTAGCGACGTTGGTCTAAAACACATGTCATTATAATTAAGAGCACAAACAAGCGTACGGTCACTGATTCTGTAGGAGCGTGCATCTACCACAATATTATAGCGATGAAGGCACCTTGATGAGCTCCTTCGCGGCGACATTGCAGAGTTATCTCACGATAATAACAGGCTAGCGGAAGGTTGGAATACTTCAGAATTCGTAAATATCATACTTCTTTAGAAGATATTCATTGTAGCTCAAAGCAAAGTTCGATAAGGGATAGAAACATACACATAAATGGTAGCTACGTTAATAATGCTCGCAAACGAAATTTTGCAATCAAAGCGCCAGCAATTATTGAATGATTGATTACGTTTCACGCCACGTCGGTATCTCTAATAGCAGGCAGCATCACCTTCAGACAGGACTCGCTCGTTTAAAATTTAATACAGAACCAAGAATACTATATACATACATATATATATATATATGCTCTGACTGCCACTGTAATCTTGACGTGTGAATTAAAAAAGAAAAAAGCGGAAACCCACACCATATTTCGCAGCCAGCGATATATATCGTTGATGATTATTCAGCAGAGATTTATATCTGAAAGGTATACCAAGTCCAATCCGGTACAGCGTTGACTAGGCCAAATCAGAAAAAGGCTATTAAAGAAACAGTGATCTTCGTTTCGATAACGGCATGACCCGTAGTGGAAAAATCGATGATACCCATCTGATGAGTGCATCCTAACTAACCGATTATTACTTCTTTTCTTTACTTTTACGGTCGCCATGATCGCTTGACTGTGGGATCTCGGTGTCGTCACTTCCAGCCACAGGAAGTTGCATTTGATGTATGATAGCTACAAAATGTATTACTTGCTCCCAATAAAATGGCTATTGTGCAATCGTATTGAAACTAATAATAACATCCTTCCTAGAAAAATCATCGCCATGCTATCGATAATAGGGACCGAAGGGTCAGGGATTCGCGATGGACGTAACAGAAGAGGTGAACTGGATAGGGATGCACGTACGGGAGAGATGCTCAGTCACGCTCTGTTCACAGAGACTAGCCGTACTTAAATTGAAGCAAATTCTTCTCTCTAATTTTCTTGATCGCTGAAAGTCTACTTGCGCTCGGACATTATCGAAACGTATAAAACAGTATCCGCATGCACGATATTCTATTGGGGAGGAAGGATCGTGATTTGATGAAGTCGCATGTTAATAGCAGCGCATCGATGACGTCGCGTGTTTATCGCCATAGTGGTACGACTCACGTGATTCTTGCTATTGATAGTGGTAGAGGCAGTGCCCGGGGGCAATTATGTGCGCATCTACACGATCTTGCGCACCCGCGCCTATGTGTGCCGTTTGTTAGACGCCACTGCACACACACGCAGATAGACAGGCGGATACAAGACTTCCGCGGAATTTAATCTGCCGCTGTCGCCCCTCGAAAGATCGTCGCGAGAGCACGACGACAATGCGGGCCTCGACGAAAATAAACGAATAACGAAAAGGGGCACTGAAGCAAAACGAAAGAGTTTCTTATTTATTATAGTTATTCCCATTCAGTAAGAACTCGTAACGACTAGAAATATCACTACTGATTGTTTTTGTCATTAAGCACTTACTCGTTATTTACAATAATAATGATAATAAATATTAGCACTTTCTAAGGCTAGCGTGTCTGCGTATATGGCGAAACGTCTGTACGTATATTTTCTCATGTTATTTGTCAAAATTTCACCTATAGTATCACGCTATAGTAACACTAATAGTATGTAACGTAAATGCGCGAGCACCATGAAGCCCCATAAAGTAGAAGGTAATCCAGTTTATTGTGTTAATCGATGTATATAGTATGGGCACTTTGTTTTTGATGATTTCACGCTAAGTGCTAGACATTAAAAAAGATACGTCTCACTGATACAAATTGCAGATGTGGGTTTGGGTCTATTTAAAACTGCAAATGCTAAAATAGCAGGCTCACTTAGCGAAAAAGATAGAATAAATAGGAATCTAGTCGCTGTTTATATCTTAAAAAAAAACTCATGTCAGACGTTGTTTTTACTATCAAGCTGTGAATGAGAAGCGATTGAAGCTATAGATTGAAATATGGCGAGACTTCGGTGACGTGAGGAAGCAGTCGACTGCACCAACATGAACCGCGGTTATGGCACGACGATCTACACTAGTATCATCGTAATCATGGTCGCCATCAACGATACCGACAGAAGAAACCATTCAGAGGAAATCATGTCGTGTCACCGTGGTGGTGGTCGTCGCCACCATAGGGACTCTGAATTCGGCTATTTCCTCGTACACGTAAAGGGTGGCGCCCAGCTCAGCCCTCTTAACGCTGTATGCATTTTGTTCGTTCGCTTCATTCACAGGACAAAGTGGTTCCTATATTTGATTTATTTATTGATCGATATGGCATTCTCGTAGGACAGTCCCGTGACGCAGAATTTCCCCACCCGTTTTTGGTGACCACCCGAACAGGGCGCTATTTCGATAATATCGTGATGACATTGTGTAATTAAATATCGGGCGTCTATTCATTCAATATGGTATAGTGCTTATGGCATCTAGTAAATTGTTTGTTAGCTCGTTTCATAAACAGGATCCGTGAAAATGTGTCATATGCATATGGTTATGGAGTAATGAGAAAATGCGATTTTCCGCCTGCGTCCTCCGCCCGTCACGAGCAAAGCCTATCAAAATTGACGCCGGCAGTAAGAAGACGGAGACATTCATGTGTGTGGGTAAATACAGTAAATAAGGGTTCTTAGTGTCAAATATTCTAGTAGCAGTAGCAGTACTAATGGCTGCAATTGCTGAGCGTCACTCCTTTGTGCGCGAGTCGTATAACGTACATTCTGATGATTTTGCTTCAATCGGAAGCGACCACCGAGAACCACTATTCGATAACAGTGTACGCATAAACCCATTTACGGTTGCTGGACCCAGCTGTATCATTCAGCCCAATTTTCATTCGTAACATAATAATCTATGCAGATGCTTGTATGTGTATGGCAGTCAGGCGATATGATAAGTAAGAATGAACGTGAAACATAAGCAAAAATTGAAAGTAACTATAAATAGCATTTAATGTAAAACTTTATCACACTATGCTGTATTCGGCCACATCCGATAAGGTTGTGGCATGTTCTCGTCTGCGTGTTACGTCTACGGGCACAATATCACCACCTTTACTGTTATTTCTACCACATTTTTACGACACAATATAATCGATCAGATTGTATTCATTATACATGAGATCTGTGGCATCTGCTGAAACGTTACTAGCTTAGAAAAAAAGAAACAGAAGTTGCCACTTCGTGTCTGTAGGCGTGCTTTGTACCGACGAACAGGAAACGGTCTTGTTATGACTATTTTTCTAATATTGTTCTATAGTTAATAGTGTAAACTGCGATACATTTACTGAGCAGATGTGCCCTTGACAATGACTGTTTATCACCAAGGTAACAATAGTAGCTCATTATCAACGCGTTTATTACCATTATCGTGTTAGCAACGATTAAATTTATGCAGATACGTATGTTGGTATCACTACGTGCTTGTATCACTCGACGGAACTTGTTTCACCTATATGTTAAGACGAAACGAAGTTTGTTTTTTGTTTGTTATCATTACTTGCAGTTCCAGCTATCGGGGGGGGGGGGGGGGGCAGATGCACTATGTATGTTTCTCTCAGCTGCTCCGTCTGGCTGTTCCTCTGTAACCACATCTAGTGTTATGACGAACGATACAAGAAGCAACTGTTCCACATTTATGAGACTGGCGTCTTAAGAGTTGCTATAAAATAGCATAAGGTAATGTTGTATCTAAGTAAGGCTATCCGCTATACTTCAAAGGCACTTTAACAAAGACGTGTCCTTCTTAAGGAATGGAAGCCGACAGGCCAGCTGTGGCGTCGTCGGCGTATCACCACGCACCGAGAACATAAATTGGACACTCAAAGTAAAAACGTCTTGATTAAACTTACACAAAATCATACGCGTATGTGGAGGTGACGAGTATATAAAAATAACAGAATAGGATTGATAATCGCTGCGAAAGGTTCTTTGGGCATTTTCTTAACACCCCTTAAATATCTGTAGGTATTTAGTATTACCTTATACTGTTATTCAATTATGTAAACGCTAATAGTCTGCATACTACAAGTGTTTACTGGTCGGTGTGTACTTAACTCAAGGGGTAGTTTTGCGAAAAACTTCAGTTGCTTTCAATATGCATCAAGTAAATCGGTTCACTTTTTACGTACGTCCTATTTACCGATAATTAACTAAGTGCCAATGCCAAACTATGGTACACGATCAGCTATAACGTCCTGATTTTTGGCTTTCACAAACAAGAAGCGCAGATACTTCCCAGCATAATGTTTTTTTTCTAAAATAATAATATGCGCGACAGGTCTATCCTACTGCTAGGAGTCCAGCAGCTATCAGACGTTAGGTAGGTACGCTGACAAGCAGGCACCGGCGGGCTGAAGATAACCATGATCATTACAGTTGACAATCAGCGCGACGACACTTGAACCATAATAACACCAGCCGACAAAACAATAACCCCACTAACAAATCGACGATGGACTTTCCTGTCACAGACCCCGTATCCAAGACCGTTTCATTATTCATTGACCTCTTCCTTTTCGTCTTTCTGCCAAGACGTGGCACAAGACTATTTATTCGTTGACTGTTCAGAGATTTCTGCTCATGAAAGAAAACTATAGGACAGATGACGAACGAAAACAAAATAGAAACAAAAAAAAAGCAGTGAAATGAACATTATTCGAATATTAAGCAATTTTAATGACAGACAGTCAGAGTATTATTCTGCCGTTTATCTATCGCTACGGCGATGGTTTCTTTTTCCCGCTTGCCATCCAGAGAGGTTTCCGCCGGTAGCGGCTGGCAACATTGCTTTATATGCGTTTCCACAATACGGATATCTCAGTTATGTTCCTTTTGTCCACTGGATTGCTCGTTCCCTGTCAATAAACACGCGAGTATCGCTGGCGTGCAAAAGTGTGCATCGATTCGTAAGTCTATATCTGTGCTGCTATATTTTTTAGCTGTTATCGTTCTTTAACCTCAACGGTATCTTCTTTTTGGTCATTTCAGCTGTTTTTTTTTTCATTCGTTCTGCGTTGTAGTCACCGTCATTAAAGAGGTGGAAAGGGTGCTTTTTCTTGTTTGTTTGATGTTTGCTATCGAATAGCATCGTTGGATTATCTGTCAACGAGACAGCGGCGCCTCATTAGAATTCCTGTCAGGAACCGCAACGCTGCAGGAACTCACCAACTACATGTTCAGCGAAGCCCCAGGTGAAACATTGTGTAAGTAAAAAGGTTCGCTCGTTTACAGCAGACAGATCGGTGCTATGTATTTATGTGAAATGTGTTGCACGCGTGTGATGTGGTGTGATGCATGCGATGTACGGTACACGGCAGACAGGTAAATACCCCGTTGTCGATTCTGCAATCTTTACCAATTTTCAAATGTCAGCGCACCATATAATAGAGCAATTTATTTAGCTTATCAACCAACATGATCGAATGATACGCATCTGTAATATATTTATTTGGAGCATGCACCGTTGAAATAGGCAGGCTCTGCTTTGATATGAGACCACTTTTCATGGCAACGACGAAAGTCAATGTGGACTATAGGCATCGTTTGTACGTCGTAAATCCATGAGTAAGACTCTAACGGTGGCTGTGGTTCAAGTAGACAGTGTTTCTAGGTGCTTCGCCCATTTTCTTTTTTCTTTAATTTACATTTTCTTCCTTTGAGTCGGTACTTTGGAGAACCAATAAGGCACATCTCGATTATAGGAAACAAAGCAGCTATAGCAAAATGTGTTTTTTTTTTTCCATTGCTGTGTCCTGTGGAAGAGGTTTCTATACGAGTGTCGATGGTGTCCGCCAGGAATCGTCATTCCCCGCAAGGCTTAAGCGTGCAGACTATTTGCTTGCCCTTTGCATCAACCGTGAGTTAAGCCGCGTACGGATCTTCGAAAATCCCAAAGCTATTTCTGGTGCAATCGCATCATGGTGCATTATCTCCAAGTTGGCACTTCTCTAGATTGCTGTCGCCAGAGAAGAAACATAACTCAAACCGAGTTGTTTCTCTGAGAATTACTCTGTAGTGTTAATCAAAGCTTGCAGAGCGATTGCTCTCACTTGTGTATCAGTGTCGCAAAATGATTGTGGTACCGCGACGTGTCTGATGACCATTCCGCATCGCCGCTGTTTCTATCGATAGGACAAATGCTTTCTATTTTTTTTTTTCATATTTAATTAACTATTGTATCATGTATCATGCACGAAAACAGGAATCGCTTAGAACTATATAGCCTGGCAAAATGGTACAATCTTATAGAGCAACGATAGCGATAGCGGTAACTACGACAGATAGAAAGCTCGGTCACAACATTCCGCAGTGCGATGTGAGGCGATCTGTTAACCGATCGTATTGATTGTACAAGCTTCGATAGCAGCGGCGACCACGATGAAGCGTGAATTTTTTGGTCGACGCGGCGTCAACCAGTTTTCTTTCGAACTGTTCCCAGCTTCAATGTTGAATATCGAATATTGAAGGATTCACGGAACGGGCGTAACAACTGCGATAATTGAGGTGCAAGCCACGTGTATTGAACCGCAACATGCTACACTCGTCCTTCAGTAATCGGCGAGAAGTTGCTTATAGGCAAAGGCTGTTCGCTAACGATACTGTTACTTGCGTCGCATTATCGTGTAGCGGCGAGTCCTCCTGATCACGACTTTGTCATTCGCATATCTACCTGAGTACGTCTATATGTTTACCATATATACCAATATATATATAATCAAATTCAACAAAAATATTTGTAACTATCAAAGAAAGGCAATTATATAAATGACGATAATTGTTATTACTATTATTGATATCATCTTAATTGCTATAAATGCATGTAATATCTATTATAGTAAATTATGGTTAATATTGTCAACCCTATAGCTATCTGAAGTTATACGTGTTAGTAAGTTCGTCTGACCGAGGCACATATTAACGCCAACGACATGAACCACACAACTGTGTGAACGAAGAAAGTTAGTTATATTGATGAAGGAAACAAATTAATGCAAGCGTTAAATGTCTTTCTTGGTGTCTTCTATTTTATTTGATGTCAAGTAGGTAATTTATCTAAATTACCAAATATGTACCGTTACTGCGCGGCGAGCTCTATTACGACCTGCGGCAATCATGCTTAATTCTAGCTGAACGTATGCCTCAGGAAAGTAAGTGCGCATATAAACCTAACATCCGACTGTGGCGATGGCGGCACAACCGAAAGGCTGTGTATAGAAACATGAAATCCCGGCTTCGATCATTAACTTAAATCAGGTGACCTCTTCAAACTTTCAGAGTTATCGTTCCCTACGCTTAATGTATTTAGAAATTTTTAGTGACCCACAAATTCCACAGCCGCCTACAGTCATCCTGGCCAGCGGGAACTGACGGGTCATAACTGTGAAAAAACCTATCCTAGTTTAAGTTGAAAGAGGCCACTGGAGGGTCGTGCACAAGCAAGCCTGAGTATATATATATATATATATATATGTGAGTGTAATAACTATATTTACTATCGTTATTATTATTAATCAACTGTTACACACTATATGGCTTCTATTCTCATTATTTCAAAGCGTTTTATCGCACATTTCACGAGTAAACCGTCACATAAATCCATGAATCAGTTTTTGTTGTCGCCAATCGCCTGATCTCATTTGACGCTTCATCCGTTAGTTTAGGTACTAATGTAAACGACTTTTCCGTTCCGTAGGATTCAGCACAGCAAACGATTGCACATGACCGTGAGCGTGTTAATTGGGTCAATTTGTGCTAGCAGTATATATTGACTACTTTAGGAATATCTGCACACTTTTAGACAAAAAACCGACTGCAAGTCTATGCACTGCACACATAGAATTGCTATTCTCGCAACGTAATATAGATTTTTATGCCGTCAACACAGCGGGTCATCAGAAACACTTTCCGGGGGAATTGTAATTGGTTCCCTATGCGGGGGGCATCCTTAGAACGTACCATCGAAACTGCTGTAACAGGGTGGGCTGATTAGTACCTCGTACTCCACGCTGTGATTTTGCTATTGCTAAAGCATCTGGAACTTTAAAAATTTGAACTACAGAGACATTTACCCTGAGGGCGTCAATAGACGTTCTTCGAATAAGCAGGTTACGTGTTTATTATAGCCATACAGAAATGCCTTCCCGTATTCCACTAGGTACGTAGATCTCTGCTTCCTATTTTCGTTTTTATCATTCTTGCGCTCTTTGGTTGTTATGTTCTTTTTGAGAACGAGTCGTCGGAATAACCCCGGGCCTGACATGAAAGCGTCAAGGGCCTACTCCCACCGTAGGGGCAAACCAGGCTAGCTCTTGCTGGACTTATCTGGGTATTCGCCGGCAGACCTATGAACCGTATAAAAGCGTACAGCTATTTAACCTAATATTTGTTTTTGCAGTCATTGTTCCTGTTCTACTCCTGGTAATCGTTTTTGTTAATGGTGAGATTTGAACAAGCTGCGCCCCTTTCACGGCTACCGTGACGCTTAAACGAACGCCCATCAGACACACAGAGTACGGCGCCTCGCCGCCCCTTTGCGAACGAATAGCACTATTCTGTTAGCAAAGCAACAAGGCAGCATACTATTAAGTTTAAAATAGTTTTTGTGTTGGAATTTCACTAGAGATTTGTGGCTTTATGTTACATCAATGTCAGTCAGAGATGTACGCAAGCTCGTTATTCATCGATTATATATGCCTAGCAAAATCAACACGTATCATCGTAATTACTATACCAGACCCAAAGGCCAAAAAAAAACTTATACCAACATAGGAAACTATAACCGATAAGGGAAACGACTTCCGACCGCTTGAAGTCTCTCAAAACATATACATGTTAATAAATGTCATAATTTTTGGTGGCTCTTAACTTATATCGGTTTATGTCAACTGACATAACTGCATATACATTGCTGATGTTCAAATCCTTCGTCCCGTTAACTGTTTACGGCAACACTGACATCATTTACATAACCTATATTGTGACAGAAAAAATGTCTCATCCAGTTAAGTTGATGTTATTCTATAACAAGTCGTGTCGACGATTCATTGGTTCTCGTAAAAGATACAGCCCTAGGTAAGAAAATTCATTGGTATTTTTTTGTAAGCTTAATATCGTTAAAATTACCCTTAGCAAACGTGTCTGGATGACCTCATTATTATATTAAAATTAGTGTGGCTGTAATTGTAACATTGTTGATTGAAGGTTTTAGATCATTTGCCATTTGTCTCAAGCGCGCCTTTAGAGATAGACATTCCGATAAGCGGCAATCAAGACCTATCTTTGCCCGCGTATCTGAAGGGTAGCCAAGAAAGGTTATATAGGATTTGTCCCTGCGCCCTTCTGTGTTTGAAAACAAGCGAAGATTAATAACCAGTCGAACGATAAACACGGCAGCGTTTCCGGTTTACAGTGATTGAAAGTACGCAGCTGCGTCTTGCAACTGCAAAATCCAAACGATTACGATGACACTCGTCACAGGATACAGACGACATTTCTTGTTGACGGCGATAACATTAAGCTGATTGATCACGAAGCTCAAGGAGACTGGCTTACTTGCGGATAACGTGAGATGCTCGGGAGACCACGAGCCGGACAAGCAGGTCATAACATTGCTGCAGTACGGAGCAGAACGCACGTTAATTTAATTATCTCAGCGCGACGTCATGCTCAACACCTCCGCTTCTAGAGGAGCAGACTACAGCGCTTTTTAAAGCAGAAATTTTATCTTCACCCTTACAGGGTACGGTCGATGCGGAATATTTGTGGTTCATCAAAGCTCATAACTCGTGAAGGTTCCTTGTTTTTTGCAATTTGTGTAGCAAAAGTGCCATTGGACGCTTTCCTTTGAACATAACGATGGAGCGACATCACCGATCAGGCCGAACGCCAACGTCGAGAGATGTTCGAAACTCTTCTGTAGACCCAACTGAGGCCGCTAGACTGAAAGAGCCTTTGACTTTAACAAGATAGAACATCACCATTCCGCAGGGGAAATAAATCATATTTTTGCTCAACAATGGCAGCGAGCGGCCGATCCGACCCTGTTATTTTACCATTTGGATTTTTCTTATGCTAGATTATCTACAGAACAGTGTTTATAAAACGGGGCAAAACATCACAACCTGTATTCGTGACGTGACTAGTAGATGCTAAACTATAGAGAAACGCGGTTCGCAGAATTGAATCGATCTGAAACTTCTCCTGTGCAATGAAAAGTCTGGGCTTGGCTCAAAAATAGAGGTACACACAAAAACCCGTTTTACATTTCGTGGATGTTTAAATCCAATACAGATTTTGATTTGCTCGGAAGATAGCGGAGGACGTGTCCAGATTTCATTTTGATTAGGGCAGGCGTAATTTATTTATTTTTTTTTTTTGTATCTCTTTAAGAATGAATAATGCATAGAAAATCCATCATACAGTTACCTATAGTTCTTGGTACGACGTATTGACCGCCAATATTAAATCGTTCATTTACATCTTCAAATCTAGGTAGAGCTATACCCATTAATAAGGGACCTAGAGTAGATCATGTTCGGTGGTTGTTGAAATAAGGGTTTCTTTAATATTTCAATGAACGCAATGCTTCGGCTATGAGTGTGTATAATGACTGAAAATTTGTACGTTTACTGCTTCTAACGGATGTATCTCAAGCGTATGACTAGTTTGAAAGTGCTAACAACAGGCAATGTCTGCATCGTGCAGCCTGGTTGAAAGGCACACAAAATTTACTAAACTGTCTTAATAGGAGCTGTTTAGCTACTCTCTGTAAAAATACTTCACATTATAATGCTGGCCGTTTTCGCCATGTCCTGCGATTTAAACGCTTGTCCGCAAAGAGGGTTATCCGTTTAAATGCGAAAAAAATTATGCAAAATTCCAGTCCACTAAACAATGATTGTACTCCATTCAATATTATATTCTTTATGTATACTATACGCTAGTTGAAGCCTATGGGTGATCTAGACAGGACAGGGCAAAGTCAGTGGAGTAATTATAGTATGAACAACTGATTATCTAGCTAACCAGCGTCAATATGGGTCTGTCTGGGGGTGTGGGGGGTGAAAGGATCGCGAAGCTGGAATTCATTATCATTCATCAGCGGCTATGCATAAATCGTTCAGAGGTAAATAGGGCTCTACGAGCATATTGCTCAATTTCATAACAGTATAATAGAATACACTTTAAACTGTCACCTACACATTACAGAGCCTTTTTTTCCACCTTTAACAGTGAGCCTCTGAAGCGAATCATAAACCTAGTTCTGTTGAATTTGTAGTACCTTAATGCTGACACAAATCTCAGTTACATTAGAGCATAAACGCGTCTGCAGGCAGCAAGTACTGCGGCCAACTGACTGATTTTGCAGTGGTACTAATAGCTATTGACGGTCATCACGCAAAGCCCGATGATGGAACTACAGCCCCTATTTTGGAATGCATATATAAAATGCATAAATGTATGATTTGGGCAGATCAGTTAGTAAGATCTGATCAACTATCGTCATTTCTTTGACCAGTACAATGCAATGCTACTGTGTGGGCCCAGCTGATGGCAGCTTGCGTTCTGTTGGCTTACTCCCGCATGCTTGCCTTTACCGGACAAGGACGGGGCGACAAAAGAGCAAACCACTCCAGCTACAGCAGCCGCGGCAGCGACAACGTCTCCAGTGTAACACCAAAAATGCGTTCATTTATTCGTCTGTTATGTTTACTGGCATTATTCAGGAACGAATGGAAGGGAAATTTTCTTTTTGAAAATCGTCAAGGGCCCGGTATAGCCTGCTTCATGTGAAAGTCGTGTCTCCTTCAATCTCGTGCTATTCTAAAAGCCATACGGAAATCTAGATAATGCATTGTTATAGCTCTTGTGCACATTTACTATTGCCACTTGTACAGTCCGTACTACCTCTGTCGGCAAGCACCTGCCCCCGGTTTCATGTCGGGTTCGGCGACCACGAGTTTGCTACAGAAGGAAGAAGACGAGCGGCAAGAACTACATTTCACGGACCATAGCGATAGCAGTGTTACCAAGAGCAGCAGTAAGGCGAGCAAATTGTATCTATTAATCATCCTCGCACACCATAAAGCAACAACATGGCATGTTTGCTCCATTAGTAAACGTTGCTTTATAAACTTCGACTTGTATCATGCATTTGTCTGTATGTAAATACAAATATTTCGCTCTTCGCGTGCACTGTGTGGATATCCAACGGTCCTCGCAAATCCATTGCACGCTGCTACGTCTTTTTGTCGTCATCTTAACTATAGACAAGTCCCGCCATCATTTTAACATTTACAGATGTCGCTACTTTAAATTGCTACATCAACCTATACGATAGTACATCTATAAGGCAGTAGCCGTTACCTACCATATCAAATTTGAAGCTAAAACGTAAACGACTGTAAAGAAAATATAAGATAATATAAATAAGAAAATATAAATGTTTCACTATCGGCTAAGGTAGGTCGAAATCTCTGACCTTCTATCAGTTCTGCCACATCGAAATGACACCCACCCTGTAGGATCGATTTCTGACCAATGTGCAACAAACTTGAGTGAGTTTTTATTAAATTTTTGGAAATTTTCAAATTTGGAAGCCCGAGTCAGTTTAAATATCTTTAAATGCCATGGGCCATCGACCCAGGCGAAAGGAGGATCCCGCCAGCAGGGGCCATAACATATACCACAAGTTGTTGTTGTTAATACAATTGTAGTTTTAGTTAATCTGTGTTAGGTGAATTGCTATTCAGTGTTTATAACGTCATCTCACTGGGGCCCACGTAAACATTTTGGTTCAATTTAGATATTCCCATCTGCAAATAGTGATTATGTAGAGGTTTCACCAGTTGAAAAACACTTCATAGCTTGCATAGGGAATGATCGTGCAGCAAAACGACATCGTCTGGGATTACTTAATCGCTGACGACGTGCGCAGTTTAGGGGCTATAATACGTACAATATAGATGAAAAAGGAAAATCTTAGTGATAGCCAAATCGGCAGAAAAGCTGCTAGCCTTACTCAACCGACGTGCTCAGATCTGGACAGGAGCGCGAAGCATCTTTACCGAGATATTTTTCATAGGGAAGTATTTTCAAAGTAAGCAAAAAGTATATCAAGTAGGAGGGATTTATACGAAAAACGCGTTGTTATAAGTCCAGGTGCCCGCACCACACGAACGACTTTCGTAAAAATGTCTAAAGGGGCCTCAGACGATCAAATTATCAGTAGAAAAAGCAGATAAGTAGGCTCATATTTTTTCATTCAACCAAGAAACGTTTCATTACATGTACGACCTTTCGGGTAGATTACCTTATTTATGCTCTGCGTGATATATATATATCACAATGATTTCGTATTATACATTTCAAGTTCTACTATCGTCAGAGTACTTTACACACTTTGTCAACCACCCGAGACGCTGCTAGTACGTATTATAACCAATAAGAATCACTATATCCAGCACAACCGCTAACAGTTGTAGCTGCCAAAAGTGAATTTCCGTTCACCGACACCTTCCTGTCATCGCTACGTTCATCAGGCTTGTTCATTCCGCTCTACGATGGGTAAATTTTAGAAAAATGCTCGTTTTCGCGCTAAGACGAAAAATAGTAGACCCCTGCTAGGAGACGGAAACGGAGGACCAGGAATGGCCCCAGGTTTTCGGCGTTGACCATACCTTATACACAATGCGGCAATACGGATGCATTCTACGTTCCCGAATTTCTGCATCTTTATACACTATTATTTACGTAGACAAGATTCAGGATCTTTGATTCGTCACAATCGTTGTGGCCGGATGCTTTTTAGTTTTATTCGAACGCAGTACTTTTTTTTTTTTGATAAATTTTCCAGAATTCCAGATTGAGAAAACAAGAGGGCATTCTATGTTGATCAAAATGTACTCTTTTCACTGCTAGTGATACAATAGCTTTGTTCACAGTAGCAACGATGATTAGAAAAACCGAATAGATACAAAACCGCCATTGACCAGCAACGGTCGCTTTACTATAATGATCGTTGTTCTTGCAGCCCCAGGGTCTCTTTGAAGCCACACATAGTCGATCAGATGCGGTTGTCCTGTGGATGCTTTACACAGTGAGCAAGATGTTGGGTACGACGCACGCCAAATCATATGCGCTAATGGCAGCTGGAACGGTTAGAACAGTAACACCACCATTATCAAGAGCAGCATTACATTGTACGTAATATAATGCAACTATAGTCAATTATATCAACCGTTAAGCAAACATTGTGGTCAGCTTACCTCAAAAACAAGGTAGAAAACATTTGCCTTATATTAAAGCAGTATTCGATTACATAATTTGCTTGTCCACAATGTTGCCCTTTTGTAAGAAACTAAAAGTGAAAAGTCTCCTATTCAAAACAGTAAATCTCATCTATCTCATAGAAACTAGGAACTTTCCTTACTGGGTTGTCTTTCAAGGGCAACTGCTTTCTGAAAATTCAATTTTCTGCCATCCAAATCCAGCTTAACAGATTCGAACTGGAAAATAACTTACTTAATATGCATCTACAGTAAATACGTATTTATTCATGACGTTTCTCCACCCCTTATTCAATCAGTGGATAATGATGCACATTCTATTCGTTGGCGCTGTCTTCGCGGCATGATGTCAAGTTTTCGTATAGATCAGCGGAAAAATTGTCTCTGATTTCTTAAATCCTCATTTATGGTGATCAAGGTCAGAACCCTCGTGGCCGACAATTAGTTCCGCGTAACGCCTATTAGAGATTAGTGCCCTCAATAAAGACTCCGTATTTAAGCAATAACGTACAGCTTCGTTAGATTTGTGGCAGCTTTGCGTGTGACCGACAAAGGAAGCCAGTCAACTCTAGTATTACGATTTGACCAATTTTTTCTTAGCTGACGTATCCAGCCGTACCAGTATGACGGGACAGATTTTACGTTTATGTAGTTGCGTCCACCGGGTATCTAGTATTTTGTATAAATGCCGTTTTTTTCTCAATGTCAATCGTGACTTGTACGGAAATATTTTCACTATGAAGGTTGCATACGTTTCTGAGAGCTTTCTATTGGTATCAAAATTAATCTCCACAGAAATATCGAATTTTTAGTTGCTCATTCTTTGTTAGATAAGCAATAATCGGCACCGTCATATTATTAATGCATTAGTAAAAGCAGATATACAGCGTCAGGCATCGCGGTCTCTTTAAGCAGTACAGAAAACATAGCATATTGATACTCAAAACATGTATCTATTGATAAAATGAATTGTTATTATTATGAATACTATCTAATTTCAGCATCTGATAGTAAGTCCACCTCATTGTTAGTCCCCCATGTACTGTACCCCACGTTGTAACGATCCTTTTACTATACGGCCTGCTCTTTTGTTTATCAATATACGAAAGTTTTTTTTTATTTTTTCATAAAATGTAATCCAGTGCAGTACTTTTGGTCGCTGGCTGATGAGAACATTTGTACATAGAAGATTTCTAAATGGGATGTTTTTAATTTGCTAAAAAAATAATTCTAAAGGCTCAGATAATACCTTAGAATCGTGAGTGGGATTCCGCATAGAAGAAATGTAAGATTTCAAAACCAAATATCCGTTTTGTCTGCTATAGGTAGCCCTCCTAAAGGTATCTAACTTACATGTTAAAAACAGTTTTCTTGGACTCATAATCTTCACGAGATTGAACAAGAGATCTAGATTTTTACTACACGTCGGGAGTAGTTATTTTCACAATTTTGCATTCACTAGATAAACCCCGCTCTATTGCTAGAAGAAATAGCGATCCATAAAAAAATAATCTGATTGGGGTGTTTGATCTCTCTGTGAATGCTAATGTTCCCGGCTACTTTATTTATGGCCAATGACGATGTACATTTTGTTTCAGGAGCTTTTTAGAACTTTACAAACCTAAGCCATTTAAAAATACGAGAATAAACCGTGTATTTTTTTTTTTATTCTAATCACAAAACGGTGATGCCTGTTTTTTTGCAAGCTTATATAACGCCATGAAGCTATTGAGATGTCTTCGGTGCAGTTATAAGTAGGAACGAGTGGGATTTTATCACGCCTGCTTGATAAAATCGCGCTGCGCCTCGAATACCACGCTTGTCAGACCCTGCGATAGTCAATGTATTGTTGCATCGGTTTGGCATTGGCCATACCAGCTGGGGGTGAGAACTCGATGCTGCTCCAGAGTTAGTCGCTATCCGAAGCACAATTGCAAGCTCAGGAACAGGTGACGACCGTGGGTGGACCACGAAGTTGCGAATGTCCCGAACCTATCGTCTGAACAAATGATCCCCACGAGCACATCATTCACGCGTCATCGGCCTACATCGCCAGGCATATTGCCACTTGGACTACCATCAAACGCTTCATTATACTTCTTGCAGTTTAAATACGTTCGTCTATCATTTGATCTTCTTTTACGAGTCACTGAGTTTAGCGTAGAATAACATGTATACAATGAATGGGTATCATGTGTAGACATGGATGGATCAAGGCAGGAATGTTTATTGCGGCAATTAGCGTGTGAACGTGAATACACGTCGCACAGCGAAATGCGCGCTGGCAACATATCCATTCCGCTTTCGTCTTCCGTCAATTCTGGGCCGTCCATTGGCGCTGCTGCTGCTGCTGCTGCTGCCGATGGTGGCGCCTCAGTTAGAACGACAAATTTTCGGTGTCATTTTGTATGATGTATAATATCGAATAAAGCTCTCAAGTCGATCGATGGGCCATTGGCAGTCAATGGCACTGCGCCTGTCAGTTCTTTGGCGATGTCGCTGCGGCCGTTACTACTGTAGCTAGAACAATATTTATATTGTTGAGTATTTGGTTTCGCCTCAAGGCGCGTCGGGACTATCGTCGCCGGACCGTTTGCTATTCCTTCCGGCTGTTTCGGGTTCAAGCTAGTGAACACGCTAATACTCGGCGGCGGCAGTAGCATTACCGCGGTGAGCAACAGCAACAACGTGAGATCAACGCCGCTATAGTTGCCTCAATTCGCTCGCCGCTTGCCATTGAACGCCAGGTGCGCGTCGCCCCGTTTTTGACGACCGCGGGGCACCCCGGCGCGTCGTAATACGCGAAAGACTGAGTAAATAACTATGTCGAGCCGTTGCCACCATCGAGTGCCTCCCCCGAAAATGTCCTTCGAAGGTCAAAAAAAACAAACGACGACGACATCGTCGAGTAGTAGCAGTGATTGGACAACTGCCCCAACGGGGCGATGTTGAGACAAGCACCGAAGCGCGCAAAAGCAGAGAAGCAATATTAACAGTAAACAGCTCAAACATACATGTCTGTACGGGAATTTAGACGCATAAATTTCGCCGGATCAGTGTCCAATGAGAAGAGAAGCTGCCGTTAAGGCTGGGATGCAGAGGAACTAGGACAAAAGGGTTCATCACTGTTACTGACGCTACAGCGGGAATTAGAAAACTGCGAAGCATCAACTGAAGTATCGTATCGACGAGAATGACCATTTCGTTAGGGTGGTGGTTCTCAGATAATTATATTAACTGAGTTGCTGGATACCGAAGAATTTGCTCCTGATGCTACCTTAATGGATAATAAATTGAAAAATATTTTACCATTCACACGAATTAGAGTGGCTTAATGTTGAATTGTAGTATGTGATTACTTAGAGGCAGCGTTTAAGATTTATCTTTTTATTTAAAACAAGTTGAGTATTGTGTTTTTACAGGCATGAGACCATAGGCCTTTGTTTAAACAAATGATTTAATGGTGTGCAACATTTTTAGAAGCGCATAAGGCTAGCCTAACATAATGATTATAGCCAGATATTTTTGTCACACATTGAGAAATTTATACTGCATTTTAAAGTACTTTTGGTCACATTAGTGGTCAAACATTTAACCTTGGTTTGTTTCACATTTATGCACTACGTACAAATATTGGCAATCGGACAGTACCTCAAAAGCACCCATTTTAAACAACTACATATATATATATATATATATATATATATATATTGACGCGGATACGGCAGTATTTTCGGACTGCTAGGAAGTTTTTGTAAAGTGACAACGCTTCTGGGTTAACTCACATTTTGTGGGCAGGCACATATATAAGGCACAATAATACATATTATTTACAAGCAAATGAGATGTTTCAATACCATGCGACATGTGCAAATTGCATAATTTAATAATGAAGTTATTTTACTGATTGAGAACAAATTGTAAATCCTCTGCCGGTGCCTCGTTTGTGTTCACCCATAGACATGTTTCTACATTATGAAATATCGGCATATTTCTTCATAAACCCGTAAAGAAGCATAATTTCATTGTTAATTAAGCCTATTGAGCTCGTGTTTAAGAAAAAATTAGCGTCTTGCTTTGTCTCTCAGTATACTGCTCTATGGATATATACCACATTTATAGAACGTATTTATCGTATATCAGTACTTTTTCTTATTGTTCTCAAGGTGTATTTACTACTGTTTCAGTAGAGAAAATAAATTGTCGTCGTTGTAAGCACATGGCAATAGAAAAATTTGGCTGTGCCACAAAGCTTTCCTTGGCATGATGCAATAGCAAATCAAACTGGAACTAAAAAAATCCGGTTGTGCCCCAAGCACACAGATAGCGCATAGCTTACAGCCCTTTCTCGCTCATTGGATCACATATTAAAGAACAGGCCAATGGCTCAGCTGATCTGACCACTCGTTGGCCTTATTGCAGCCCTAGTTAATTTCAAGCAAGAAAAATGCCTTTTACTAAAATCATCGTCAATTGGCCTCTCTTGCTCAAAGGGCGCTCCGTTAATACCGCGAGGTGTTTGGCAATTGATTATAAACTTATTCGATGCTTTGGTCGGTTAGCTCGAGATTTATAGGCAGCCAGCGAATTCGTTAAGTCAAGGAGCAGTGTTGCATTAGACCCTCTGGCAACGTTTACCGCCTTCCAATCGTTCAAACTCGTCAGACTGCTGGAGAATTTTTAGCCAGCTCGATTACTACTTCTTGACTGTTCCTGCACTCACATATGTAGGGGCAATGTACGCTTTGCAATGCCATCATAGTGTTGTTTCAGCCGTAGCCTCAATTACAGAGCAAGGCACAGAATTTTTAATGTGTGTGTGTTTGTGTACGTGTATGTTTTAATTAAAACACCTTCTTCTGCATTTGCGGGTAAAAAATAACGACGGCGGCGGCGGCAAGCACCTATGTCCTTCTAATCGATAACGAAAACCCGCACGTATGTAAATCACAACAAATGTAAAATGCTGAAACTTTAGTTTTACCTATATAAATCGGCTTTTGTATTCGGAGTTTCGTTTGTCCGCGAACGCACAAGGTTTACTGTGCATGCTGCCGAAAGATGCGTGAATGCCGTGTTGACCGCATAGATAGTTAAAGCGTTGCATCGCTTGTCTCGCTCTCAGATTGTTTAATTTCAAGGTAACGTGAAGGTTACGTGTCACTATGTACTCCAGATGCATAAGAAGTTGTGATAGATATAATGCCTCTCCAGTACCATCTTTAGAACATTTGGCAAATTTCTCAAATGGATTCTGCAAACTTAGGAAGAACCCATATGATAGAAATTGTTTCAAATGGTTCTATAAATACCCTAATATTGAAATACCATGTTACTGACCAGTATTTATAATTTTCTTTTTTTATAAAGTTTTCGATGATTGTCGGCAAAGGCTAATAAATACAATTTGATTCATATTCAGATATTTAAGTAGCTTTTGGCAGTATACCTACGAAATGTTTGTAGGCTTCGAAGCTGTTCTCACTTCGCCCAAACGAACTTAGCTTTAAATACCTTCATCAACACCCGCAAACGTGCTTAACCTGATAGCAGCGATACTTTAAGGGAATAGGATTACAGCAGATGATGGAGTCTTAAAGGTGCTAAAGTCCTCTCAGACTGCAGGTGTGGCCCAGACTGGTAACTTAGGAATTTTTCCAATAAGATGAAGGTTGTCCTCTCCAGAGACGATTTAGTTATTGCCGAAAGCCGTCGCTTCCATCTGCAGCAGACCCTAACAAGGTTACATTTTGCCGTCTCGAATTAAACTCATCTATCAACATAACTAAAACCGAGGCAATGAAACTGAAATGAAGTGGCACAGTTATGATTCGTGATATGCTGTCTTTATGGCAAAAAGCTGTTATATGTTAATAATAAAGGTTGCTGCTCTGCTACCAAAGTTACGTTCAGCATATTACAGAAAGACTCAGGAGGATCTTGGTAGCTTCGTCTTCAACACCTAGTTACCGATCGTTCCTGTTAGCCGCTTACGACTTCGAAGTTAACCGTGTGCGGGGATAGTTTAATGTGGGTTGATCTCACAGTGGAGAATTTCGAGGATTTGAACACCGAACAAGGGCCTCGTTCCCCGAAAAAGCCGTGCGATTCTACTAGACAACCCGAAACAAATTTGTCTACTTCCTAGGGACGATGTTACTGTTCACCTCCATTGCTAGTTCAGTCTATCAGCAACCCCAGCACTTCAAGAACGCCTGGTAAAATAAGATCAATCCCGAACTGCATCAAACGGAACCATCATAGACAAGATCAAGAGTTCCCCTATCTAACAGATGTGGAGTGATACGCTGTGCAGCAGGCGGTTTTTATCATCGCCTACATAGGGTATAGGAGTTCCATGAACTTAATAAAAAAAAGCCGTCATATGTAATGTATAGGACAGCAGGTAAAGCTTGATGTGCCAGGTTGTGTCTAGAACGTTACCTGAAAAAGGTGAGTAAATGAACTTGACTGATATGTACCATTCCAAAGAGTTCTTTCTTCTCTGAAATTTGTAAATTTATTCTGCTATGAACGCACTGTTACGTCAATTTCAGACGCCAAAGATGGAGTGCACTCCAAAGAAGTGCCTTTTCATAACCTGCACCCTGTTGTTTTTTACCGAAGAAAAAAACTGCTGAAACAATCTGGGTATTTGTACCATGTACAGTGAGATCTATCAAAATGGAGAGACTGCTCCAAGGAGTTTCCGAAGTTTAAAAATAGAACTTTGGATTGGGAGGGTGCATCCCAACTCAGTCGACCTGTTCGAGGTTAATGAGAACCTCAAATGGCAGAAAAATACGTCAGCTAGCCGAGGAAGGAAACTATTGTGATGTATCCAATATATACAATTTTGTCAAAAACGAAAGTGCAAAAAAGGGCGCGCTATCTACTGGGTAAAGCGCACAAAGAAATACGATTTTTTATTGTACTTTAACATCTCTCTATACAGCCAAATTACAGGTTTCTACATAGAATTATCACCGATGAAGAAACAGAGAAAGGAATGGGTAACATCGGCAGATAAGTTTAACCTGAGAAAAGCCTGGTCTCCATCTCAAGTAGGTGATTTTTTGCGTTTGCTTGAACCAGATGGGTTCTATACAGCAAATGCTTGAGATGAAAAAAGGACCAACCAAGATCTGTGTATGGCTTAGCTTCGTCTAGCGAATGAAGCTATCCAACAGAGAACAGACCCGATAGACAAAGCAACGTCATCCTCCTCCACGATAGTATCAGGCCACACAGGATGAAAGCTGTAAAAGAGGCAATACTCTCCAAACATCGCTTCGTTGAAGATTATCTTCGTTTCCGTTAAAACTCCATAGCTCTACATTATACAGTGAAGAAAATTTTGAAGCCGGGATCGGCAAATTTTTCAACACCAGAGCTGAACATTTCTGACGAGACGTAATAAATAAATTGATCTAAAGATGCGAGAATATCGTGGACAGCGACGACGAATATGTAATAAACCAATAGGTTGCTAGAATTTTACTAAAACCTTGTAAAAAAGATTAAAAAAAATGGAAATTACTCATATTTTAAAATACTATTCTTAATGAAATTTGCAAATTTTAATAATAATTTTAAGTACTAATGAGCGACACATAGATTAGATAGTATTGATCCGTTGGAAAATATATCCAAGCTGTGGCCCCTACAAGGATAAACTTGTATCCAATGTGATTATTAAAATTAAGTCACTGAAAGATATTAGCTGAGAATAAAATAAACCCACGTTTTTAGAGGACAACCATTCAAAGTTTCTAGAAATTTAGCTTTAGAAGTATGTTGTGGTCAGGCTTCGAAACGGGCATAGACACATTTTGTTTCGTGCTGGGGCGCCAGTGGTCTGATGGAAACCCTATGGCGATATCGGACGTAAAACGTAGACTTCAGAATAGAGAACTTCAGCTCTATGCATGCCAACAATTATGAAGGATATTTCTAAGTTTAACTACAACGTAAACGTGTACGTTTGTTCCATTCAGAAGTTATGAATGTTTGAAGCCGCACCACGTTGAGCTTAATGATATCCCATACATAGTAATTTAATGGGTTTGAACCTAGGTTGCTCGGTGGCCATATGCTTATTTGAAAATCTACTTAGATTCTGAGATTGTCAACCCTGCATTAAGCGGCTAATATGGTCTACTGAAAGATATATAACGTTTACCACGTTTTGGCATAATCTCACGGACACGAAAATAAATTTCCTCGATTACGGTTTTCCTTTTCCGAAAAAAGTACTGTGACATATGACGTCCCTTTCGCCGGGCACCATACTCAAGCCATAAGCATTGGTTGTGTCCTTTTTTCTGGAAATTACACAAGCTTACACAGCGAGCAATTCAGAGACTATTTCTGTGTTTGATTTCTCTGTCGGTGCGACAAGGATTCCAAAGGGTATATGTCCGATGTCTAAGACACACGACAAATACACGAGCTACTCGTAAAGGATCCATAAGATGATAGCCAAACCCAGCTGAAAATTCTCGTTTAACAACCTTATCGAAAATGGTTCTGTTTCTTGTCTGTTGTGGATGTTCGACTGTACCACGTTCGAGTTTCAGTAACATGCTCGTTTGCTATGTCGTGCATTGTCGATATGAAGTTACCGAAGGTACTTCGCCCAAGGCGAGGAGGCAGAGTCGTAGGTTAGCTTTGTTGTTGTCTTTTCTATCATGTATACATACCAGTTTGTTTTCATCTTTTTCAGAACGGACATGTAATACCGGTTCTAGACGAACGCATTTGTCAAGCCGCGCGCAAAAAACAATCCAAATTTAAACGGATCGGTCTGTAAAGTTAGAGATAAAAGCTACCTGCCATGTTTTACACCTATAATTTGAGTTTCGTACTAGGTAAAACTGAGACCTAGAGCTTTCTCAAATTTGATCTACAAACGGCATTTTTGAGTCGCTGACTAGTAAAAATAAACCGCTCAAGCGTTCACTAGGTACCAATGAACAGAGGTCCCAAGATCGTGAAAGGTCCATAGGTCGAGTTACTGCATGGCTTGAATATGATAGCTTGTGGGGCCGTCAGAAACGTATAATTTTAATGCTCTGTAGTAATATGCTCCCTCTGGTCTTTCTTAAATCTTCTTCAGTATACGAAATAAGAACCAGGTCATTGTCTTAACGTGTAGCGAAGCAACCAAGAGTATGCACTTCAACATACTATGCTAACTTCGGAACAGGCATAGGAAATGTCTGAGATGTTACTGCATGTAGCAGCATCGTTATGATACACCGCTGTTGCTAGAGAATTAAACACAGATTCATTTATATATTTTAGTCACTTCCCGAAGTGGAGTTTGTATTTGCTGAAAAAGGGAAGCGGTTAGCCGACGTGTTCCATCAAAAACAAGCGGCACTTGTTAATATTTGAGTGTAAACGGTTGGTGGGGTCGTCGGCATATATTGGTGTGTTATTAACAAATCGTTACGTGATTTGGCTTGTCTTCACTATGCGCTAGATTCAACGAAACACAGTCAAACAAGAAAAAGAAATACTAAAATACATGGCAATCTACTTCGATGATGTTCACCATGAAGCCCGATACCGTTTAATTGATAACTCCTTGTTTATACAGTAGCATCACGTATTATTCGCAAATTTCTTAGCTACCAAGCTATTATATATACAAGAAAAATTCGTATCTAATCTAAATTTATCAAGTACCTTACAAAGCTCGGAAACTACATGTATATTATGTGCTTCACCGTATTTAAAACTCTAGTAAGCCATCAGCCATCTTCTAGCCGACTTTGATTCTGTCTATATAGTTAAATCGTAGTTTTTTTTGCTGCACAAAAGACCTGACTCCGTCAATGAATCTTTCTTTTTGCAATGAACTGGCACTTATGTTATGCTCAGAGGTGGCAAATACATATCTGCTAACTTTTTTCTATAGAACTACGATCATGATGCGCAGTCTCCAAAAATATGTGGGCGGCAAAAATCGCATTATTATAGCTGCTCGTTGCTTTTTGAATAGATATTTACCTGGAACTACTTTATGACGACCTGATGTACTTCAATAATTCCTAACGAGGAAATTCTGAAACGGCGTCGTGCATTTTGAATTCACTGAGGCAAGTGGGTGCTGTGGTTGAAGTTCAATCAATAATACACCTTTGCGAAATTTTTTAACTCCGCGCTATTACTATGCATCGGATGCGCCAAACTGAAATTTTGGTACCATCACCTGTACCATAAAAAGGCATTTTCCAATTCATGATATAGAATTCAATTTATTCGTTCTCACAATATATCTGAAAATGAAGATCATAGACATAGATTTAAGCTACGTTTATTTTCTAACGTTCAACGCTCGTCTCTGCCTTTTTCTTAGCGAAATCCATTTATCTGTTTTTGCCTCATCTTTTACTATCTCATTAATTGTGCGAGCATATATATATATGCACTCCTTTTCTGTAGATCCATTGTTTTCTCGTCTCCGATCTTTTCATTAAAAACAACTTAATTAATGTTAAGCAACTTAACTTCACAAGAATTGATATGCACTAATTAACTGCTCGTTTTTAATGGAACCACTTTTCACTATTGCTGTTACTATGGGGAGCGTTAACTGCAGTTAGCGACAAGTGGAACATTAACGAAGAGACCTATGGAATCTTCAACGAGTGCCTACCGCTAGAGCTGGTTCAATGGGAGTCCGGATGGGGATCGGCTATCAACGGAATTTCAATCGATGCTATCGATATCTGGAAGATAACGATGGTGATAATGATAGAAAGAGACGGCGGAGGAAAGGTAAAAGCCAAATTGCTTTACCTAGGTCCAACTTATGTACGTGATATTGTTTAGTCTCGAAGTAGTGATCTGCTTTGTTTGATTCCAAATTTTGTTCTTGATACCATTACCATTGACGGCTGCTGTCAATGGGGCTGCCTTCTTCATAAAGTCAACTAGACCAGGAGACGTGTACGGCGCCGTCTGACAATACACAGATTATCTATGGGCCCTATCTGAAACCTGACTGAACTGATCAAATCGCTCCTTGAGAACTCTCTGCATGGACGCTTCATATGTTGAATGATCGCGAGACATTAGCACAGTTGCGAGGCAATGTGGTATGGCTAGAGATATCACTTATTTGTGTGTCGACACCCTGAAGGACTGAAACTGGATGATCCGCTTGCCAGCAATGAAGAAGCGATAGGAAAGCGACATCGATTAAAGTGTATAGCATTTAGGTATTAAAAAATAGATGTTCTTATATGGTTTAGTAAAACCTGCGCTAGTAAAGTAGATTCTAGGCTCACACATCTTCCCGTATAATCGCTTTATGTGCTAACTTCCTGTTCATATCTTTATTTATCTACAAAATTTGGGCTCACTCCGGATGAAAAACCCCGAAAGCGCCGAAACACAGCCGGTTTATTAGGTAGTACGATGAAAAGCGGCAAAGATAGACCCAGATTATTGTCTGAGAAGGGCGATAATGGGTTCTCGATGGAAGAAACCTACACGACGAATAGACAATTGATAAACAACAAGATATTCAATACAGGGTTTTCATCATGTATTTAGCCAAAATGATCTCATAGCAATGACTTTAATGCTTTAAAATGCTTGAAATTATAAATAGTTGTAATAGTAATACCTAACCCAGACGATGACAAACTATAGGCAAAACTACGCACGGACGTACTAAAGATAAACATCATAGTCTAAATAGCTTTTGCTATGATATTTTGACAGGAAATCGTCATTACCTCTCTTTCCTTTCAATCAGAGCAACGCCAAGGACCATGAGCAGTAAACTCAAGAAACGAAATCAATACAGGTTTTTTTTTTTTAATTGACATTATCATACTCGTTAAGTCAAATGTAAAATTCACCTGTGAGTCTCATAGACACAGACGTTCGATCGACACCAAATAAGAGGCCTTCGACGTACGTTTATACCTACAATACACTTTACTTTTAAATATTGCTTTTTAAGCCTTTTTAGCAGTGGTACCATATTTTATCAAACGACGTCATACAGCTGACATGTTTTTTTGTTATGTTTGCTTCGATATAGCTGAATGGAATTATCACGCATTAATCATCACAACATTATAATATAATTGGATATATATACCATCGATTTAGATCGTCTACACATTCTTGTCATGTGGTTTTCCTCGACGAAAGCTCAGACAACAATCTTACAACATATCCGATGCATATATGCTTTGGCTTATCATTTTGTTTCTTTTAAGGATCAAGCCGACTTCTACTAGTCTGTTCCGTCATAGTTTTTTCGTCGTTTATCCCTGTTCTTAAGCTGTTGGACCTTTTTCGCCGTAACGTTGCCCTCGAGCGGATCAAGCTCTGGCTGTAACTCCCTTAGTAAAAGGCAAAAATAGGTTTTTTTTAATTAGGTCCACGTTTTGTTACCTGTGCTCCGATAGCCGTAGCTTTCGGTTCCCTCAAGTTTCTTACTAGCTGGGGTAGTCGTAACAGCTAACTTCAGCTCAAGCTTTTTGCGACACATTGGCGAATTTCTTATAGCCATGTTCTCTTCTTAACAAGTCATATAACAACGCAAGGGGTCTATATTTAACGCGGTTGTTTTAGAACTGGCTGCCTATAGGCTTTTATTTCATATGGCAGTTTTTCATAGTATAACATACGAGATTAAAGAAAGATAGCATATTATTATAAAAAAAGAACATTCTTTGAAGAGCCAAAACTGTGTAAAGATGATACAGATAGTTTTCACGAAGTTCTCAAAGCATATTAGCACATTGCATGTACTCATGGGTAAGCCGAGGCTGAGTAGAATCATGGTGTGCTTATCGTTTATTTTCAGAGACCTTCACAGGACTACTGATTGGTGACACTGGATCATAGCATCGTGATGGAAAGGGTGCGAATAATTTTTTTCCTGAACTTCTTGCTGATTTTCCGCCAGAAGAAATGGTCTCCTTAGCGTATAGAATGGTCGCTACCGCGCACTATCTACGTCAGAAAACCCTGTTACGACCTCCGCAGTTCAGTCTCGACATGATAACCGATATTTAACCTTCTAACTGTCAGCGATAGACTAAATTTGAGGATGGAAAATGTAAAGAAACAATCAAATAAGAAGATCTTTACGTGCGTAACTGCGTAAATGACTCGATAGTTCAGTCATTCAAGTCGCAATCATTTACGCTTTGGAAATGCGAAAAAACATTATGCAGACAAACCCAGTGACCTGCATCGATCACTTGCGTTACTTGGGTGACACGTACCAAATGCTTTTGCGTTACTCTGTTCACGAAGAAGAGAATATCCCTAAGATTGTAAAAAAGCGAATTGTTTAAAAATGAACCTCAAAATTACCCCAAGCTTTTGATGAAAAATCGTATGCTTCTTTACGGGACGTATTTGCGACAATGACAGGAATTAGGTGTATGATCCAAGCTGATATCAATCTACCAATTAACCGGTTCTAAAGATGTTGCCCCGAACACTAACACCAATGAGTTCCATTCGCTGAGAAACAAAGCCCTTTCCCTTTGAGGACAGCTTTTCAGGTTCTCAAAGTTCAATCACTTCTAGCGCTATCATATGTATTTTGCTTACAATAGGTCTTCTTTGATAAAGTTCAGGTATGACAGTCGACTCCGGCCATATTTGCTATACGTACCGCAATGTACGTCCAAAACTAGGATCACTGTTATAATCGCCGAACAACGTATCTCCCGATACGCTACTGCGTATCGGTAATAAAAATTTCAAGAAGTTTATCCAAATACCTGCTGCAAAACATATTGAACTCTTTCTATAACATGTCGCTGTTGTCCTTGTCTCAAAACTTTCGTTACGCGACGAGTAGGTCTTGCAGTAGAATGTCTCTTTGGTAACATTTTATATGTCGACGTAACTATGCTAACTGAGTCCTTCCTAACAATTTACTTTTGAATCAGATATTGGTTCATTCATACCAGCTCTATTTGCTCCATCGCGTGCTACACCCAAGGGACACCTAGCTTTCAGGCTCCTCTGACATGAGTTTCGGCCCAGGCCGATATAGACCTGAACAAAGTTGCCTTGTTGCGAACAGGTCTTAAGGACAAGCCGGCTTCCGGTAAAACTACGAAGGGCTGGTTCGCACTAAAAAACGGCACCTTTTCTACTTGCTTCTACTTCCTTTTACTGAAGCAGATCATTGAACTGCTGAAGTTACGCTAGATAATGATAATACGATTATACTGAAAACTCACCGCTTGCACTTTGTAAGCGCGTCCACAATAATTAAGGCCAAAATAGCAAGCCGGCAAGATAGGCATATTGTTGCGACCGCTGTGACAGGTTTTCAATAGGCATAATTAATTCTACATTTCTCAAATATAGATATAAACTAATGGGAAAATAGAAGCTGGTCGTAGAATATTATATTAATAATTATCAAATGAGGCAATGAATTGAATAATATAAAAAAATGTATCAGCCTTTTCTTGATACATTCCTACTAGGCTATGAACCTTTAGCTTATGGACCGTTTAAATTCTTGATTTTAAAAAAGGATCATAAGAACTTTTGCTTTTATTCAATATCAAGATCGAATCGTATTAGTGGGACGGTGTAATCGAGCTCATCGAGTCGATCTGCGGCTATCACAGCCTTCATGTACTTGCTGCAAGTAGGCAATGCGTTTGAGCTGGTAAGTATCGATTTTTTTCACTTGGCCTCGCCTGGAAATTTAAATATTATATACTATTATAAGGGATTACTTTTTTAAATAACTTCGAGCATATGAGTCGGAAAGGTAATTCTGCAAAACACAATGGTCACGCTACGATAAGGAACAACCCTCGATGTATGGGGGTATTACGTCATATGAAGTCGTCCCTTAGCACCGAACCTCTATCATTGTCTAATTAACAGTTCTAATACCTTCCACCTACAACGTCAGTTACATCGACCGTAATTTCTCATTCATCTTCGTCTAACACTGCGCGATACAGTTGATCCACCCAGTCTGGAGGCAATCTGAAATCAGCTACTTTTTTTTTTATATAGTATTTTCTATGTATAATATATAATAGTAATAACATTTAGCTCACGGCTCCTACTGTATACATGACAATAAGCTATGTTCCGTTTTACTAGTAACTGGTTAAAATGCTAGTTATTATTACAGGACAACCCATACGTATGTGCAGCAATGTAAAAAAACCGGGAGAATTTTTTATTTTATTACATATCAATGTACGACACTGTACTAAAGATGACTACTTGGAAACTAGCAAACACACATATCATGCTGTATGCAAGAGTACATGCAACTCACAGGAACCTGTATAAGTATTTACCATATATTGATACCAGTATAGGATCCTAGCTAACTCAGTCTCTTGCTTTGTTCAGTGTTTGTCTTCCTGACCGCCAAATAATTTCACTATGTCCACCGTCATTTATCGTTCACTACTTCTAGTGATTTAGTCTACAGGTACTTTAAAAAAGTGACAGGTGACTCAGTATTATAATTAGAAACCAACAAATGAAAGGCCAAGTTTCACCCTCGAGATTTAGGCAAAATCTAACAGCTTTTTCTTGTTTTTAGTTCTATCATTCAACAGTAAGAAAAGGCTAATTAAAGTGCGCATACTTTTAATATTACGTCGTGTACCGCTCTTAGGAATTGCTTCAGAGCCCAGCACAGAACCCGTAAGCCTGGCCTAAGACCTAAACAAACTGACCTGATTCTAACATTACTTGGCATGTACTGTGGCACTAAAGAGAGAATTAACGAGCTGCTTGGTATATAATTATTAAAACTTATTCAATGAACCACGGAAACAATTTTAACATGTAATTATCACTAATTACAGATCTATTTTCAGGCAAGTGGATTTCGCCGTAGGGTAATTACTGTCGTTTGGGTGCTCACTTCACATAATGATCTCTTATCTATAGTCAGAATGGTGTTGTTGACAAATAAACGTCTGGTGGGAATTGCGTATTTCTAGGAAGGCGCTCAGTTGCGGATCTGATGATGGCTTGCATATCACAGCTTGATTTGTATGTAATTAACTCATCTTGACCTATCCGATCATCCCCATTTGCTAAATCAATATGATGTCTTAGTACTACTAAGCTGCATTGATATTCAGGCACATCTACGGGTCCCGTCGGTTTTTTCATAGTACATCATGAACTATAACCGAGTTTCCTAACTAGAGAAATTGGCAAGCTTGAGTTACTACTAGCTCGATCCATGACCTAAGACTCAATAGCCTTGTTGGAAGCTCTAGCCCGAATTTTATCAAGCCTAGAACTTTACTCTGTCAGCGACTAAATGGAACCATTTAATTTAGCGCTTTATTATTCTGGAACAGTAAACGAAGTCGTTTTATGATTTTAACACAATATTGGTTAATCTTTGTTCTAAATCGACATCGGTATGTCGTCTCTTGTATATATAATAGAAATGAAAGAACTAGCCAGGAAAAAAGTACGCGATCCTCCAAAATCGTATTTGGCTTGAAGTCGAAGGCTTCGAACTCGGAAATCCAAATGATACCGGACGCGAACTAATTAACACTACCTTCAGAACAAGTAACACTTAAGGATCCTATAGTAGCTTCACAGTTGTATCTAGTGCAACTTTCAGCTTCACCAATATTTAGCCTACGCTTTCATAAACAAATTGCTATTCTACTCAACGGTGACAGCATTAGCGTACGTTTTCGCAGAACACGGAAACGAAGAAGGTTTTGGCGATATTCCGATGACACAACCTAGCTGACCGTAGTAACAAGAATAACAGCTAATAACGGTGGCTAACGTGCGTTTATAATAAAGATAAAATTACCGCGCCTCAGGCGTCATTCGGTAAGAGCAGCAATATAATCGCGTTGCGGTGCCCCTGTACCGGTGGCATTAGTGGTGTTCTGCTGCGAATATCATGAGCGACAGTAACAGCAGGGGCATACTCGGCAATAGCAAAAAACCCTGAAACGTGCAATAGCCTCTGCCCAGACGATGCTGCGCGATGAAAAGCCGATGGCATCCATAACAATAAGAACTGCAACAAAAGCTGCGAATATCTTGGACTGATCGGCTGTAACGCTAATGATGACGATGTGCAGAGCCAAGGAAACTGAACCACTTCTAGCTATCGGCACTTGTGCAAACGCTATGTAGATATATAATATATATATATATATATATATATATATATATATATATATATATCTATCAGAACTCACATGTGTAAAAGATCTTTCTATGGATTGTGCCGAAGCATTTCATAGATATTAAATAATACAACCAAAGTGGGTGTTTTTGACCGGGCGTTATCAGCAATAATACGCTTCCAGAGACGAATAGGCCGTTTGATAGGTACAATGTGATTGTTATTATTGTCATATACATCAAAGGGGGTATGGGTACAGCAAAGGGGTATGACCGAAAGTACTAACAGGCAATGAAGATTTGAAGCTTACCCAAATTTTTTTTAAGTCGATGTCCCTGAAACCAATTCGCGCGATTTTAAGACCACTGCACCAAATTTTGTGCTCGGTTCAATTATAACGAGGAACATCATAAAATCGAAAACATTTAAAACGTATCCGTTGACAGTTCGGTTATAGATTAGAGCGGCGTTAGGTCTTCAAGAACCGGATCCGATGCTTCCGAGTGAGCGTCCTTTGATGTCGGCACTGAGGAATCTTCGTCTAGAAATCGTGTAGAGGTTTTGATTGGAGTCCCTGCTACTGACCTGTCCTCGTCATCTTCCGAGGAAGATTTCAAATCTTTAATATCGACATATGGTTTTGGTACCTTGGGTGCGCGTGGCTTCAATGCCTTTGCCGGTGGTGGAGATTTCACCTTACATTTGTCCTCTTGAGGTAACTTCTTTGCTTCAGCTACTGCGTGTTTAACGATCGCTGGTTGTGTGGGAACTTTCGCTTTGCGGGACGGTATTGCAGCTTTTTTGTGTTTCCCAGTTATTGGCGATGGTATTTTGACAGGTTTTCCCTTTATTTGCCGTAACGGCGCTGGCTTCTTGTCTTTCGCTTTCAAAATAGGCTTTGCCTCATTAGATGCGTCTGCCAACGACTTATGTGCCGGCTTACGTGGTGCTTTTAAACCTTTAACTATTGCTACTGGTGGGTTTGTTACAAAAGATGGCCCAGGTCGCTGAACGACATCCTTTTTTTCAGGTATTGCCTCTAGTCGACTCGTTATCGGTTTGATGTCACTGATTTCTGGCTGTCCCTGTTTTGCATCGGGTGTCCCTTTTAATGACTTCATCTCATTAGCTGCTTGGGCTGGTACCGTTCTTAATAATGGTTCTTTAAGGGACCCTTCCACTAACGATGATTGCATATTAGGTGGCTCATCGGGCGTTACCATGATCGGCTTTGTAGGTTGTATATTTAACGCTGTTTTTGTAATTGCCCTACCTGAAGGCTGTTTAGTAACGGCTTGCCTGGATAGTGCTTTCAATACCGATGTTTTCAAGAGCACGCTGATAAAGGACGTAACATGCTTCATAGATAGCTTTGATGATTTTGGGGATAATTTCGGAGAGTATTCTTTCGTCGGTGACGAGGGTGGTTCGGATTCTAATCCTGCTGATCTTTTGTTTCTGTGAAGTCCTGTTGATAAAATCTGTTCGGACGCCGGCTGTGATCCTTTCGGTGTTTGTACTTTGCCATCATAAGAGGATTTTGTTATCAGAAACTTTTCAGACGTCTCCTGCAATTCCTTAGTCGCTGGTTTCTTAGAGACTGTTTTTGATCCTTTTAATAATTGTTTTCCTGATCTGGAAGAGATGTTTAACAAAGGTCCAGCAGATAGTTGTTTTGATGCCACGACTGCACATTTTTTATTCACTGTTTCTGATAACTTCGGCAGTTTTTTCACCTCAGAGTATAACATCTTACCCGTGAATGCGAGGTCTGGCTTCGCTGACTTTTTGGGTTCTCTCAATGTTTCTTGCGGCTGAAGTGTTTCAGTTTTAAGTTCCAGATTATTTATTAGCAATCCATCACTCAATGGGGGTTCTCTTACCACAAGCTCTCTATCAACCGGTATCAATGATGTTGCTTCAATTTGTGCTTCAGGTACCAGCTGCAACACGCCCTCTGGCGGCAATTCCCACATAACATCAAGTCGTACGATCTGATCTTGTTTTTCGCTTGAAAGAATGCAATGTCCACAGTTTGACATTGGTATAATGGCAATCTTTTTAACACTGATGCTTTTGTCCACACGATAATTATATAACTCGTAGCCAGCTGGGAGACCCTTTGCCCAATCAAATTGTACCGTTCTCGACAGATCTCTTGCCAATATAATCTCATCTCCATGTCCAAACCAAATACGAAGTACATAATCATCGCACCCAATTTGAGGTTGAAGTTGAATCGGCCGCTTTTTTGAACCTTGTAAATAATCTAAAACTAGATTTTGAAGTTCGTCTTGAAGTTCATGTTGTAATGTGCTGACTGTTTGGTGATTACGAGTCGTAGTCGGTCCTTGTGAAGGCAAGACATAATCTGCATGCAGCGTCCATAGTTTTCGAAAGGTGAGCGTGATTCTACCGAATGCTAAGTTGAAAAATACACCGTGTGGGTTTTTCTCAGGACCAAACCGATATCTGATTTGATCAACTACCTGATCTCGCTCGTCTTTCGTGACTAAACTTGACACATCTTCTATGCCCAGCCTTCTCAATAGCTCTTGAATAATCAACACCTAAAAATTCATACGGGAATAGTTAGCAAATTGAGAACACACGTCGATTGCAAATATATATCCTCTGGATTCTTTCATGTGTGTGAGATCGACGACTAACCATGAGAATAAGACCGTAGGCCTACCTAAATAGAAAGTGTACATTCGGTGTAAATTGATGTATCTATACCGCAAACTCATTCAGGTTTGCTATGATTAATAAGAGACGACGTGGCTTTTTCCAAAAGTTGGCGTCGTTGATTATTTGTCCGACTGGGTGTTAATAACCCAGTATTACATGAAAAGTAGTATTTTCATGTTGAGATTCGTGTCACTATCTATATAAGAACAATAGAACCAATGATTGTGTGAAACGATATATAGTGACGCGTCAAATATGCTGCCGCTATAGGAAACTCCGCGGCAAATCTAAACAAAACAACGATGGCGACCATATGGTTTCTCATGCCCCAAAACGGTTAGATTGTCAAATCAGTTTCTAAATAAGCCTATTATCAGCTTTCGTTTGTGCAGTCACTAAATGCTAATGGTCGCGTATATAATGCCCAGATTTGATAAATCATTTATCAGAAGCAGTCAACACTTGAAGGCGTAGTTTTTTGGTCTGCTTACTTCCTTCGGTTCGTTCATCAAGACTATACAAAATATCACAACATCGAACTAGTAGATTAGATTTGAAATAGGCCTACCAAGGTAAAATAGCTTGAATCTGATCCTATAATGTGCGTATTGTACTTAATTCGGGTTACCTTACCCTTGCGTCACAAGGCGTCTCAAAAAGGCATAGCACTATTTTAGTTTTTCCTGGTCCTGATGCTCAGTGTTGCCACTCCTTCATTTTTTAAAATCTTTTATCACTTTTTTTTTTTACAAAACCCAGAAAGTGCTATTTTGGCACCAATAAAGTACTGCGGATTGCTTCTCAAAATGCAGTTGATTCAGAGACACACTCTGACGTTATTAATAATAGCTACCCTTAAAATAATTGGTAGGCAGTGCTTTAATAGATTAGTCTATTAAGAAATGATATTCCTTTTTTAAAAAGGGGGGCAAAAAAAGGGGCGGAATAAAAACAAAAGGAAGCGGTGGCGTGGTGAAGGGTGAAAAGTTAGAAATTTTGTTTGAGAAAAACTAAGTCTTATACATATTCTTTACCTAAACGTTGAGCATTTAACTAGAACAGGTTGTTTTACTGTCTCGTTTAATATAAATCTAATAACAGCAATACTGTTTTTTACATTAGGCTTGATTTCGGCTACTCGATTGTGACAGAAATCGATCTCAATCGAATGTCTGGTCATTTTACTTCAGTTTGTTGAAATTTGCCCGTCACAAAATGCCCTACCGAAGTTTGTGTGTGGTGCAAATCATCAAGCGAAGAGTAACGAGATAATTGACGATAACTCTTGTGGTGGCAGCGTACGTACCCGACTATTATTCGCCCAGTAGTTTGCCGGAGCTAATAAATTAACGATACATGATATGGCATCAGTGATGAAATCGTAGAAGTCACGCGGTACTTGACGTCTGGGCGTGCCCCGCAATCTTCCTTGCATATGCCTTTCGTTTCTGTATGTCGGGTAATACATGTATCTTCAAGTTCTTTACTCTTTCTCTCTCGGCATGAATTACAGGAAAAAAACCAATGACAAATAAGGAAAAACAATATCAAGCTAGTAAATCCGTCATTTCATCGATCACAAGGTTAAATAACAACACTACGTTCGTGCATATTGGTATGATGAACTAATTCGGGATTGTGTCATAGTTTAATTATAATTATTGGACTCTGCGTTTGTCCGTTTGATAATACATACATGCAGAACAAAGCTCTAGAAAAACCAATTTCATTGTTCAAAGGTGATAACAATATTTTAGATTAAATACCGTCTACTGGCTATTCAATCATTTGTAGGTATTCGGTGTTGACATTCTTCGACGTTGAGATTACGCCACTCTTACGATTCTATTGGTAACTGTGTAATTAATAGGGCGCATTGTACGAAACAGCTTCTAACCGATTAAAACCCGGACGAGAAACTTAACAACGATCTGACGCCTTAAACGACGACGGCCGCCACTTCGTGGGCCTACGTACATCGGCATCGTGCATTCGCATATAAACTCTTAGTGGACTGATAGGTGAAGCAGATCATTAAGCATTTTTTTTGTTACATCTAATTACTCGTTTTAGAAGTATGTTAGGTTCAAATACATATGACTCACGTCTAGATTCCTTACAATATAAATTTTTTCTGTAAGAAACTTTACAGACTCCCGACACAATTATTTTCCTACGGAAGACTGCCATATGATTCGAGCTTCGCTAACGCATGAGGAAGATGTACACGAACGCCCTGATAGTGCACGCATTGAATCAAGTTCTATTTGCAGATACTTATCTAAACACCTAATAGACTAATCATGAGATACGAACTTCATAATTGTGCAGTTTATTTCTAGTTGGATTTCTGAGCAAAACGTAGATAGAGAAGATTTTTTGGGATATACCTATAGCGACTAATTCATGTACAGTGAAGCATATTTAGACAGAACTTTTTTACTTGTCAAAAAGTGTGTGTGCTTTGCGCCCCTTAAATTATTTTTTTTGTGCATTACGAAAATTATCAATTCCGCTTCTATTTCAGCCGCTTCTTTTATCCTGCAGATCTTCAACGTTCAATAATTTTAATCCCTATTTTTATTGAATGACGAAAATACTTAGAAAAAATTCTTCTGTATAACTATTTCAAAACTAAATCTATATCGTTCCACGAATATGCAGAAAAGGAAATCGTTACCTCGATCCTGCAGAGACGAGTTTCATACATTTGACAATACTTATCCTTTGAGCAAGAACGCTACTCCTGTTAAATACATTCTATAAAACAAGGTGCAAAAATTAAATGTCGCGCGCACGATATTCGAGATGCCGCTCTGGCCACGCTGACAAACAAAAAGAATACATAAAGACGGGTGCTTAACATTTAGACTGCGAGAAAACCTTATTATGTTCATATATGCAGCTTCGTTTTCTTCTTAGACGTATCTGATTTTGGTTGCCCGTACGAGTGATATCGTAGAATGCGTACTCATTGCGATTTATACACGGCCAGATATGTATAATATATTCAGTATGTTATAAACGAACTAGGCCTATTGGATCGATGTTGGCTCCGATTAGGTTCCTCACTCAGATTTGTTTGCTGGCTCTTTGCTAGAAAACTATATATAGTTTCGTAATCCAGACCTTAGCCATGACGGGCCTGAACGCATGCCGCTTATCGAGTGCTATGCTACTTTCAGAAATACTAGACCTAAACCCACGTCGGATGCCCTCGGTCACACCTAGCTGCGTTGATAGCGTAGAAAGGCTTCTTATTTAAATATATTTAATATATACATTTAAATATATTCTCATCAACAGCACCTATTCGCAACATTTTGGAATTTAATTTAAAAAAAAAAAGTATATTTTTGTACTTTCTATTATTTAGCTAATATTCAAATCCAGGATAACCGTCTACAACCACGCCGTTTGATCAGAATTGATCATAACATGCTTATTTATGTGCATAGTTTAACAAAAATTGTAGTTTTTTCTAATACAAAATTAAGTATATACCTTGTATGCTCTTTAAGGCAAGGATTGCAGATGGCGCGGTTCAATATAATAAAGTCAAGAACCAGCTTGGACGCGCAGAAGTAGGTTTTGATAAGAGATTCACACTAGACGCCGCCTAACTTTCACAGGCAGATTTGCCTACGTCACAGTGGTGATATATCATACTATGCATATCAAATACGTGTGCCCCAAAGCAGCGGTTAACAGATATCCTTAACTAATGCGATCATCTATAATAGAAATAATAGAGGTTAACACATTAATATAACACGGCCGTGATATATATATCAAGCTAGGATGAATTATACTGTTACTTTTCGTAATTATGAACAACTATTTCGTTACGTTTCATCGCAAGACGTTATCGGATCAACGGGTCGCTAAAAGTTATTTCACCAAAGATAATTCTATATTCCAATACGTATCCTATGTTTATATTGCTAATAAGAAATGATTCGATAAAAAGAAAAGAAGATGTAAAAGATCTAAGCGTCGAAGTACAACTGTTCTATGAATCCCGTTAATATTTCTCACAGCCTACAGTTAGATATCACGTACTGTCTGATGTTCGATTACCAGCTAAAGAACTATGGTCAACTTCACGTGTTCCGTTGCGGACCC
>NW_019214094.1:148383-234018 GCF_002532875.2 Varroa jacobsoni
AACTAAGCTCGATTATGCTCATGGCGCCAAATTTAAACCGAATAATTATTATCGTCTTATGAGAGTTTGCTTTACTTGCGATTTTGCGAACAATGAGCGTAGTACTAAAGGATACCTTGTTTTTTTCTAAATATCAATAGAGAAGGTAACTCGTATTTAGCCGCATGTCACTTCAAAGATAATTTCTGGCATTCTGTAGCTACCATCGGCAGGAAATGATGTGACGAGGACGAGGACGAGGGTCTTGTGTCTGTTATTTGGAAGCATATTTGTTTCGAATCGTGCTTTTTTAGATTGCACATAGTTCGCGTGCAGGAAGCCAAATAGTTGTAGTTCGTGCGGGCATACACAATTGAACTAGTTTTAATTTTTGTGGTTCTGTAAGAAAAACTAGTTATGCATCGAAGTTTAAAAACTGCTTAATTTTTGGAGACCTTTAAGAAACGGGAATACATACTCATAAAGTAGTAGTTAAACACGGTCAGTTCGGTGGTACCAGAATCGTAGGTTCGTTCTCAAAGTTTCCGTTGCAACTAGGAGAAGTAGATAGTCCTTATTCTCATATTGAGCTCAACAGGAACCCATTAAAGAATACTTTTACAACTAAGCATTTACGGTAACGTTCTACTTTTCATGATATTACTGAAGACGTCACTGGTCGCCAATGGAAATGAAAACTATGGTTATACTGAGGCCGACTTGCTCGAACATTGGACGGCGCTAGATGAACAGGTAACTCACGATATCAACAGTTATCGCCTCTAATGGCTGCATTGAACAGCAATGGAGTATAGGGGCACCATTTGCGCGGGCACAATTTGCGCAAGAGAAAGAAATCATATAGTCGAAAGTGTCAATTTTTTTGAGACTACCCTGAGAATCGAGTGGTTTCCACGGAAGGTACCCTTAACCACATTCACTAGAAAACATCTATTGATCGAATGTCACATTGAAATCCTTAATAGCCAGTTACTTTAGCTGGCGTACCGCTCTATTGAGAATAGTGAACAAATGGTAGCCCGTTCAGAAGCGCACAACTTTGCTTGACGGAGATACTGCGACGAAGCAAACGACTTCCCTAAAACCGATTGACTATCGTTAATCTGGCTAACATTGCATTTAGGTTTAGTCATACGGGCGTTTATATCAGAGTAGGTTCAACAGCATAAAGGTGTGTCCTATTCTGCATAGATATAAGTAGCTTTTCCAGATTGGATATACAAAACGGCCCGGGTAATTTCGAAATTCGGTGTACGCTTTGTTTCTGAAATTGTGTCCGAACAAGGATAGATATTGTAATGAAAGATTTTTGCATGCGCCAAAGGAACTTTTTGCAGCGGTTTTGTTTATTTTTCCAACGACCCGGATTATATCTTCAAGTCGGCACCCGAACCGCTTTACTATTCATTTTCTCAACATATTCATTCTCTTGCGTCAGGCCATATTGGTAAATATAGACTCGGTAAAGTTTCACTCAGAACGCGCCACACAGACAATTAAGCGAAGCTCAATTCTAAAAGTAGGCTAAAAATTCTAGAAGGGCAATCGCTTAAAAAAGTCGATTCGGTTTAAAACAGGCATTCTTCATTTAAAAACAGTCCCTAATCCCTATGCCTAGCCGAAATAATCGAAGCTGGCTTTTTACGCTATTCGGTGCATTTTGATCCTATAAATTTGATTCCTATTTAACTAATTAATCCGCATTGCATCATAGGTATCCTCCTTGCATTTTTCGAAGGCAAAGAAAAGTTTGTCATCGCGGTAGGAGTTTATACCGCGCGAAGAGACTGGACAATGGCTGATCTTCAGTAAAAATACGAAAGCGTCTTCCACTATGCTTAATGCACTATGCAGATTTATTCTAGAAAGAGCCGGCGTTGTTTCGTACCAAAAATAACAAGGAGGCGAATCTTCACTATGACGAACAGTCTGACAAAGCTCGTAGTTTAAACGAGACATTTTCAAAGAATTTCAAAATATCTAAATAGTCCAGCAACCCAATTAGTATTTTCCTCATCCACATTATCGTTAAAAAACAGTAAAATTAAATCATCGTGTAAATTCAGACACTGATTGGTTCTGAGGAAAAATTTCAGGCTTCAAGCCTTAAGCGCTTGCGACCTGGTTGTGACGGCTCTTAGGAAAAAGGAATTAGTACTGCGCTTAGGAAAGTTCATCTTCAGAAAGATTTTCATTAGTGAAAAAAAACAGCATTTGATGCAGAAGTAGTACATTTCGGTGAAATATCGCAGCCAGCAAAAAATGCAGCAGTAAGCGACTAGATAATAAATTGAAAACACCAGCATGTACCGAACTTACTCATCTCAAAATTCAGAAATTCTAAGGTTTAACGGCAAACATCCACTAAAAAATGGGAGTGTCCAAGTCGAGAAGGTCGCTTCTAGGGCTGAGTTAGAAGTTCTACTTGAGCAGGCGTGATCTAACTTCGATTTTTCCCAACTGTAGGTCTTAGCTGAGCTTCTTGAATTGTTTCTGCCTGGATTTGTTTCCGAAGCTAACGCTGTGAGTTGCCATTGATTCCGCATATTGGAGCTGTGTCCAGGTATATTATGGCTTTCTGAGCAGCCTGGTCATTAAAGAGCGTGCACTTGAACGATTATGCCATAATAACAGTGGGTAAAACTCAGCAACCCCTTACTGGCTCTATCACTTGTCCTCAAGTTTGGCGGGCACTCACTTTACCCACTGCCCTTATTGAAACTATCCAACTGCATTAAACTGGTACGTTCGCATCGATGGTGCAGTATATATATTCGTGCAAATTTGAGCAGTATTTACCAGCGACCAGAAGCGATGTGGCCATTCCTATCCGTGTAGTCGCCGGTTTGGCAATCAATTTGATTTGCTATGTGTAGTTCGATTTTGACGCTACAGCAATTGATATTAAGGACAACACGAGTGTTGCAGTCCTGATGGCTGCAGCTACAAAGATGACCATAATAGGCCAAAAGGCGGGACCTATGGTGCTCGTAAAGCATATACCTTGCAGTGAGTGACAATTGTGCCGGAGTTTAAGCAGATCATCTTTGAAAATGCAGTCAAACTGCAATTCAATCGATATTTTTATTCCTTTGCTTTATCTATATGTTATAAGGGTGACATCGATATTGCGCATTGGCAACTTGATGTTTCATTAACCGGCCTGTCTACTGCTTTCACATAAGTTTATTAGTGGTCAAGCCTTGAACACTTAACATACATCATCCAAGGCTCCACTTACTCAGAGGAACACTACATCTATATGATACGTTTCCAGCCACGCGAGAGACCTATCAATCAATCACAAATTTAGAGAAGCGACGGCCACAAGCACCATTCTAATGCAAGCGTTTCGTCTATACATACAGAATGCTCGGTGTGCCCTGTTTTGAGGGAAACGTTGCTTGAAAAGATCCGTGATTTAGGAAACGAATTACAGACATGTTATCATAAATTTATAGCCTATATTATTATATTTTATTGTATGCTTCTTGTATGTTTTTCTTGTTATATGTCTCTATAATGTACTCTTAGTTTTCCCTTCGGCAACTGATCTCGGTATCGCTATGTTGTATTGTTTCCACGGCCTGTTGGGGAACAGCATCCCATACGAGCGATTCGGGCAGATGGAGTGAAGCTAACGACCATAATAGCTGTCTCTGTTTTTTTAGCCTGATTCTTTTTCTAGGCGTATCAACCCGTGGTCTAGAGCATTTCTTTGTGGCAACGAGCTTGATGTCTTTGCGGACCGGCGGGCAAAAATGATTCACTGTGTTTCAGGATTGTGTTAGACTTCACTCCGTTATTCGACTTGCTATCGCCAAGACAACTCCCGACGCATCCAAGCTTCGTTTTCCGTCTGCGCCGTATCTGCATTGAAGTAAACGTTGACCATTTCGCATGTCTCGAAAACGAACTAAATCTATCTGGGTCTAGGCGCAGCAGATTTATTTCTGTACGAATCACGTTTCCAAAATGGTCGCTATATATGTTTAACCCGGGTTTCACGTGTTTTCCCCGTGTATTTGCATTAAATCGTAGTTTCTCTTCTCGCTATCTATTCTACAAATAAATGTATTTCTACATTCATAAATAAAAAAAATCCGTTCATCGGGTTCTGTCGTTGCAAGGTTGTGCATCGTTAAGCGGACCGATTTTTTCCGCACATATATCATACGATATTCAAGCAACTTATCTGTTGTTATCTAGCACGAACGAATGCAAGCCAATATCTATGAAATGCCAATGGAAGGATAATGAAAGTGATGATACGCATGTAGGTTATTTTTCGCCTTTTCGCAAATTTCGTTGACTTCAAGTTCCTCTATTCCCAGCAATCGCGTACAAGTTTGTTTCCCACAGGTTTTCTAAGGCCGCAAGACTCCATTAAGAATCTCAGTCTATTAATAGCGAAAGGGCGACGAAGCGTGTAAATATTAAACACCTGTTTATCACATTAAGAGTTGACAGCTGGGCTAGCCATGTCCCGCGAGTACAAGTTTCTCATTTACTAAGACTGAGCCGTAGACACAAGAACTGTTCTATTGCTTGTATTGCTTGAGCCCGTCGAGTCTACTTTAATTAGTTCCTATTATACCTCAGTAGACAGACTTTCGGTCCACACCTCATTTAAATCCGACTCCGGATAAAAAAAAATTGTTCAGTTACAATGAAAGCGAAGAAAAGCACGGCTATGATTCGTATCGTAATCCATTGGGGTATCGGTTAAATAAATTTTCTACATACAAAAATCTAGTGCAGTCGAGCTGGTGGCAGCGAAAATTTTTAAAGGGCGGGAAAAACTCAAAAAGATGACTGTCACGATGTAGCTGGAGGACTCGTGCGGGAGCAAATACTTTTGTTTTCATCTAACTACCATTAATAATTCATTTGCAATGAAGAATGCGTATGAATGGTTTTTATGCAGAACCATTTAAACAGTCTCTGCAATAGCTTTGAAAATGCAAAATGTACAACTCGAGATATAAAAACTTGGGCGCCCTATTGCATGGAGAATCTTGTAACATTTCGATTTACATTAAACCATGACCTTTTCAGGCAATAGCAACGCAAAAAGGAGATCTTTTCTACTTCTAAGCACACCCCCGTCAGCGGCCAGATCAAACCGGAACACACAGTGACGCATGATCCGAGCACCTAGTCATGCTAGTGGATCGGATAGTTGACGTTCATTGCAGTTGTTGGTCGGGTACGTCCTGCGTTTTTTTAATGCCGACGCTATGTTCGTAGTCGCCGTTGTAATATTGGTGTTTCCTTTCTCAGTGGCAATGGGCAAGTCTAATCGACAGAGTGGTGTGACCATCATCCTTGGTAATAATTATATGCTTACATACCAGTAGCAGGCCGTACATAGCGTTAGCATGAAAACGCATGCGACGCTTTTCGTGCTAGCTGCTACGTTGCTCCCTAAGAAGCGTCCCGTCGTCGTCTTTTTTCCCTCCTCCACCAGCATCCGAAGTCGTCAAGACAGCACTGCCCCGAAGCTTCCGATACGTTTTTACAGATACTTCACTGCGAGCCATGCGCGATTAGCTCTTATCGACATGAATACCTTCATGCTTGCCAAGTTAACGGCAAATATGATTTGTTTACCAAGTTATTGACATAAACGTGATAAATATTATAGCTGTCATTCATATATGTGATAGATGCTGCTTGTACATGTTTTAGTACAATACATTGATTTTCCGTCGAAACGGGTTTCTGACATACACAGAATTTAGCAATGGACAGCTTGGCGCAACCGAATTTGTGAGTTGAGTAGCGATATGCTCTTTGAAGGTAACGTGCAGCGTTTGCTTGCTGGCACACACAAAAGCGGATCAATCAGAATTATCGTGATATAGTTCGTGGGGTCTTAGTGTACCAGGAAGTAAAAGTTCAACAAATCTTGATCAGAAATTCAGTGTATTGCTCCTATTACCGTTGTTATTTCGCAGAGCCTTCTGCTGCAATTTGTAGACTCTTTGTCGTCCTCATGGAATGACGCAATGGCAGTAACATGTTTGCCTAGTAAATTTAGGCACGCTTAGTGACGTAATCTGGTAGTAGTAGTAGTAGTAGTAGTACGTAGATACTCTTTGTTTCGTGCCGGAAAGGGGCAGCCATCGAAACAATAAACACTTAGCGAAGGCAGCATTGTACGTAAAACGATTCTATTATTAAATATCTATTATCTGTTGTACAAGTTGCAGAGTGTAGTTACGTAGCTGTTTGTAGTAGTAGTAGTAGCGCTGCTACGATGAGTCGGGGCGTATGTGTGTGCAGTGGTGTACTTTTGCAATGGTTCTCAATTAGCTTTAGAAGCGACCCATGTCGAAACTGCAAGAAAAAAAAGCTCATTTCGTCTCAGACGAGCGTGAATAACTGTAATAAAATGCCACGTGTTTTTTAAAAGTGGGTGATCATTGCGGTGATCCTACAGGTGTCTCTTTCAAGTTCAACCTGTTACCGAATTTAGGTAGACTAACATGGCCGTCTCGATAGTCGGAGGAATTGACCTATAATACAGAGAACGTATTACGGTATACTGTAATGATGATCTAAAGATAAGTATGTTGCGAGAATCTTTGAGAGAATCTCATGTTGTGTGAGTCTCGTGCCAATGAAACGCATAACGCGGCATTGTGACATTTTTCAAAAGTGAGTTACAAGAATAGGGCGAAGATGTCATCCGTGTTTGCATTGTTGCCATCCACGATACAGGTCATATATCACGCGACAGCCTTTCGGGATAGACAGACCTAGTTAAACTCAACACCGTGCCACATTGAGGGTGTAGTCGCGTCTAAAGGGAAAATTCAATAGATTAGGATCGTTTCGGGAAGAGAGGTCTGTGTTTGTATCGCAGAAGGTTTGGGTATGTACACTTTTACATATATAGCCTAACGCTAAACATACCGACGGTTTCTACATCTATTCATAGAAGTGCCAGATTCTTAAAAATAGCCGATTCATACAAAAAAAGCTATGGCTTTTTTAATTAAACATAGATTGTCGATAGCGCAAAGTTCGGCGGTGACATGACACCATTTAATTTTTGTTCAACAGTAAATCTAGCCTTTATACACACGCAGCGATTATCAAATTACTCGCTTCATAGAAACATTATTAAACTAAAAAAAATGAAGGGGATACACTTTTAAACGCTATTAGATCGGGTTTATATCTTAAAATGTTTGGAATTTATAAAGAAAAAAGTTTTGATGGGCCTAATGTCGACTAGTATCTTCGTGAAGATTTTTTTGCTCATGACGAGGAAGGATTAAGTGACTAATGTGAACAAATGTTGGATGTTCTAAGTTCAACGTCGGATACCGTCAAGTATTGTGTGGGCCGGTTAGTTCCTTCCAGCGCGAAACGAACTAAGTATACAACTCCCGCTTTCAAACCTAGACCATCTCACAGGTAAATATATCATTGCCACTGCATCGCTTTACGCGAACAACTGTTTGATGTATAGGTAAGGTTAGCTGCTCTATCAAGCTGGACAAAGGTTACCAGCCCCTATAATATGACTCATAGGTAATTTTTCACGATCACGCTTCCACGAAATATTTGCGTTACTGTTGCGTAAAACAGTTAAAATTTCTCTTTGTTTTTATGTAATTGTCGATATTGAAAAAGTACCAGAATGCTCATGTCAAAAGAAGAACGTGCACAAGTGCCTAGTAAGGATAATCCGATTTCCGCGTCCTACACCGACATCGCGGACCAACTCTGGAGTACGCAGCCTGAACCTCTGATTCAAAAATATGCCGCATTACTTTTATTCTGTACCCACAATTTGGACATACAACAATTGCGTGAATATTTGGAACAATACAGCATCGAATTCGGTCACCAAAGCCGGACTACGGAGCGTCTCAAAAATGCTACTGGACAGTGTCACCAAATACCCAAGCTTGTTCTAAACACCTGTTTGCAACTCGACAACCTGCCGTCCGTGACACGCTATTTGTTTAATAGGTTTGCCTTTAGTAAATCGGCGTTCTTGGCGACCGACAGCTTTAGACTACCATATCCAGAACGGTTAAAGCAGTGTGTTGACGACTGGACGCGGATGATGCCGATCATCCAAACGATGACCACACAAATGGAGCGTTGCCATGAAGGAAACGACGCTTCCAAGTCTGTGTTGACAGCAAATGTACACTATACTCGACTGCCAGGTCTTGCCTTGTTAACTATCGATCGATACGATAAAGCAGAGGCTTCGTCGTGTGTGCAAGCGTGTACTATCTATGCCGTTGATGTCATTCCCCACCTATATATCGTCCCCCATCTGATATCCATCAAAGACATCAGCGATGCGCTTCAAGCCACCTTCGGATGTTTCATGCAAGCAGAACCCATTAGTGGAACAGTCCGAGATGTCATTTTACGCGACGCGCAAAAGCTTGGTTTCGAAATCAACCACTTCGCCGAGAAAGTCAAGCAGCTTCTATGTTCGCAAGATCATTCCCTCTGTCACACAGAGCTCGATTCGGCCTTTGTAGAAGCCTCATCTTCCAATGTTTGTTCCTTCAGTAGAGCTACATTTGAGTTAGTGGCAGGCTTGAAGCTGGCGGTTAGCGCTAAACATGGCCAGAGCATTACAGAGGGGCTTTGCGAGATGGAACGAAGTAAAAAAATAACCGTACCTAAAAATATTATGAAAGAGCTAGAAAACGGAGTAAGAAACGTCTTCTTCATTTAGGATTTCTTGCATTTTCAAGATCACATTCGTTACCAGTATCTATAGAATGGCCAGTAGAGACCTTTGTCTCTACGATAGGATCGTTTCATCTTTGTATCAACTGAAAGCTTGAAGCTGGTGGTGAACGTTAATTGTCATTAAAACATTCTACAAGTGTTTCACGAGAAGGTGAGGAAGAACGAGGTACTCGTGTCTGAGGACATTAATAACGGGCTGCCCGACGGAAAAAAGGGATATCTTCCTCACATACGATATCTTCCACTGGTCTTGCGATGCGCGATTCACAAGGTGTGGTACGAGTAGCCGTCATACAATGTAGCTTGCATGTTTTTATATCTAAGGTTTCGCAAAGAATGAGAGCTGTCGCCTTGTCATTCTTCATTAGTATGCCTGATTGAAGACCTACGATTTGATTCGCCTGGTTTTGTCGCAGCTGGTTACACTGGCAAAATGTTAATGTTACATGAGCATTTTACCCGTCAATGATTGGCTGCAATCAGCTATTATATTTTACGATGGTAAAGTGTGGTATTTTACAATGCTATAACTATTGTTAGCGTAGAAATCTAGTGCCGATTGGTTCGGCTCTAAAATCGAAATGCGTATATACATATATAGATGTACTTCTGACCAGCTTGAGTATCTAGACTAAATAGGCAAATAGATTTTCAACGATTATCGGTGTAACCTAATTTAGTCTTATAGCATGTCAGCCAGTATGTTTCATCTTGGCTGGAAGCTTTCAAATGAGTTAATTACAGCATACAATAGCACTCATTCGGAGTTTTTATACGAACAAGGGTTTGTATTCCCTCTTCGCGAAGTATCCAGGAAAAGGAAAATCGTAGACAATGGGTGCACCACGAATCCACTACCGTCGGTTTTTTTGTCATTACCTAAGTACCAATGAAAGATTGGCCAGGGCAACCATACAGTAACAAATGAGGTTCAAAGGCAAGAAATGATAACCTGAAAGAACTAAGACGAAAAAGCTGTAGTTAGAAGTCGAAAGAGTACGTCACGCCTCACTACGAAGCACTAGAAAAGCAGAAAAAAAAGGTAGCTTACATTCGGTGTTCCTTCGCAGATGAGCAATGAGAACAATCGCTCGTACAGCGGGCCAATTATGCGATGTCCTGGACAGACTACACGCCCACAAACGATGTTTATATAAAAAGTCCTCAGGAGCAAATCATTAAGTTTAGGTCAACTTTTTAGGATACGCATCGTACATTTCTGAGTAGCCTTGGTGTTAGATTAGTCGCGAACGGTACGTTCGATCAATTGAAAGGAGAACTGTGCACAACACTGAGAAATGCGTTAAAAATCTCACGAAAACTTCACCTCCAGAAAGCGATACTGCAGAAGAACGCCGAGACGTTGGAGAAGTTCAGAGAACGAAGGGGTCAGCAGGTGAATAGGGACAGTGAAAACTAATTGGCGTAACGTAATTAACCCTCAGATTAATGGTGACTGTAAAAGTCTGCATGCTTAAGTGGTATCAGTACTTGCAAAACTGGTTTCAGCCCGTATCCGACGCACTCACTTTTTGTAGTCACTGCGATACATCTTTCAACTACACCACTTTGTACTTCATTTTCCTCTCGGTTTCCGATATATACTGTCAACGATTACATATAGATGACAAGCGCTAATGTTTCGTTCATATTTATTATAGTATGTTTATTTAATACTATAATTAGCCTCGCACGTGCACCTCAAAGGTGTCTGGAGAGCTCGCGGAGATAAACGTTGATTCCTTTGTCATAATCTCGTACGAATGCTTTTGATGCTGACCGATAGAAGCTATGGCGTTCTTGAACTGATCCAGGACACGACAGACCCGAAGGGAACACATATGCAATCGTCGTGCTGAAACGAAATTTCTATCGGAAATTCCCTTTTAATTTAGTACGTTAAGGTACATTAAGAACATAATATAGTCTACGATTAATACGCACGATGTGGAAGTTTGTGTACGCGTTAGTGTGTAAGGTGTCAAAATAAATTGGAATTACCCAATTCTTATTATTAAAATAGTAGCTCATTTGGTAGCCTAGACTACTGAATCACTTCAGTATATTTCCAACTAGTATGTATTGTCTATTAATGATTCATGAACATTGCTCATTGATTCATGTAATCGCTGGAACCCAGTATGAACTGGTGTTGAACCAGATCACGTAGAACGCAAGTGTTGTTCGCTTCAAGTGGCCTATTTTTTTATAGGCTTTGCGTAAATGAGCAGAACGTGAATGCTCTAAACAATCTTCCTCGATTCCAACGATTCACTAAACGATCTCAACAAGCACTTAATTGTTGATTAGGCTGTTGATTGGGGATGGTTGATGAGGCGATCTCTTCAAATATATCGTTGGTGAGCTCATAGGTTTTTCCTTATCGCGGGTAGGGTGTTTGAAACAGGCTAGCTGCACAGTGAATCTGCTAGACAAGGGTTCTCGCCTCTCAGAAGTCTGTCGCTACTGTAAATACAGACCGATTGTTGACCATGGCTTCAATATAAGCTCTCGAAAACGTACACAGTTTATTCCTAAAATTTTTCCGGGGAAAAAACTTCACCACTTGAAGCGGTCTGTCCACGAATCCCGCTGAGGCATATGCGTCCAATAAATTACTATGAAATGTTATGATCTGCCAACAAAGGCTTTGCCTTTGGTATGCTCATAGATTAATTGTAATTGTTCTACTACTCGTCTTTGTTTGCCACCATTCGAGGTCGATTAGTGGAATCTGCGCAAAAATGAAAAAAAATTCCATCGTCGTTTTATCTGGTACCAATTTCAGATGTACCCAGCTGATGGGCTGTTCCCTATAAAAAAAAAGACTTAAGTTCACCTTAGATACAGTGAGAGAGGTACAGAAATAATGCTCCGAAACTACAGTGGCATCGTATAAGAAATTTCAAAATGCCAACAATAAGGAAAGAAAAATGATGACCAGAAAGCAAAAAAAGTTAAAAAAAAATATATAAATAAAATATGAAAATATATAAAATATAAAAATAGTGTCAGGCTAGTGGGTCTAAACGTAACTGATGAATTTTTTACATAAATGATGCTGCATTAAAAAAAATAGAGCCTGAATATTGAAAAAAATGCGCCGAGAGTGAGGTAAAAACAGTCAAAAAATATACGACATCTGCTAATCGTTCCTGTATCGAGTGCGATTAGTGATGACTTCTTTGACGATCGGTGATAGCTTCATTATTAGTGTGCAGGGTCCTATAGAATAACCGGTCCATCCGCAAAAATCAACGAATTAATTATGTATATCACAATGCGCTCAATTAATGTTACACGGGCTCGAACGACGATACTTTTAGCAAAAAGATGGACGGAAGTCCCACACAATACAAGTGGCTACAACATCTCGCTCAAAATTGCACGCCTCTAGCTAATGCACTCATATTCTAAAGATTCGTGCAGTTCGACCGAGCGTGCTGTTGAAACAAATACCCAGAGGTAGCGCGACAGACTCCGGGTCTAGGATAAGTAATGAACCGCCTACGGCGTGCCTGTACGCTACGCGCTGCACTGCCGATACTATTGAGAGGGAAAGCCGGACAAAATAACATCGATAAGCAACAATAAACGGCGGAAAAAGCCAGAAGAGACATCGAGAAATCTTCATTGGGACGGAACATAGGCCAAGATAAGGTGAACTGCTCTTAGGCAAGAAACACGGACATATAAAATGGAAGGAATTCGGAAAGCGAAGCGGGTTTGGCCTACTAAGCCTGTACAATAATAGGAAAAGAATTGGTAATTGTAATAATAATAATAATCATTTATGACAAAATGCCTAGTTAGCGATGTGCCGCTTGCAAACATACCGGAAAAAGTTGCGAAGAACATCGAAGCTGTTATAGTTTATAATTAGTATGGTACATGTATGCAGGCTACATCAGATGTCAATCGCGGACACAATTGTTGTAGCTTAGGTGCGGATAACGAAGACACTAGACCCGGAGCAAAACAGATTACCACTTTGAAATGTTTAGAAAAAGGCCGCACTCTGCATTATACAAGCATATCGCATGGTCAGCATCTCTGTAGTATTGCGATGACATAAATTTGAAACAGATTTATTACATGAGACACCGCGTTGAAGTCCCAAAAATCAAGAAAAGAAAACGTTTGTATGACACAGGTCAAGCAGGCCAAAGAAAAGGGACATGACTAAAAAAAAATTATATGAAAGAAAGAATTGGCCTCCACTTCAAGGGGCAGATCTTACCTTATGGCGGACATTAAAAAATGACTGGGTTGCCGAATGATGTTTTCAATCAGCTTCTCCCCTAAGCTGTAGCAAGAGATACAACTTTTGAAAATTGTCTCGTCAAAATCAGCCCCTGTTGAAAATTTCCATCTACGGTGATTTAAAGGCAGATGACGACTCGGCCTACACTTAGCGACACTTTAGGAAACCAGAAATACAGCAAGGGAAAAAAGGGAAGCAAAGAAAGCTCGAGATTACAACCCAAGGAGTGGACCCCAGCAATTTGTGGAATTGATAGGCAACGCCACGGGCTATTGTGAAGTTGGCTCAGCGATTGCAGGAAACATATTAAAGAAGAAAGTGCACCGCGAATAGATAGAAGGGGCCGAATTTGGTGTCGACGGTTCAGCCACAGTGGACGTAACGCGTCGGAAGAAGTGAGGAACGCGGAAGATGACCCTGAAGTAATTAAATTGATCTTTTTTTATCGATCCGTTGTACTGTTCACAGTCATACAGGCTTGAACAAGGCTTCTAGGCATGAATAATAGTCCCTAGGGCGCTTAGAAAACGCGACAATGGTTGAAGTGATTATTTCGTAAAACATTTCTATAGCACAAATATTGTGTATGCTATATACACCCATGTATAGACATTTCGGTAGAATAAATGCGACTTCAGGTTCTCTTAAATTTTACAAGAGACGGATATGATATGAGATAACATCATTTTTCCACTTTGATATACATGAAGTATAAAACCCTAATATAGCCAGAGCTTGAACAACTGTCTGTATGATGATAGAAATATCGCATTTAGTGCCTTGATAATGATTTTCGAGTTCTAATAGGTGGTATATCAGAAATATAAAAAGAACTGAATAGCTCGATAGAACGACATCGTGTTACGGGTAATTGATGCTTTGTGCCTATAGCTGATGCGCCTAATATATCTATGCCACAGCAGATACTAAGTAATGTATAATTACTTTTGGCCATAGCCATCATGTACTTACCCCTGAAACCAAACAAAGCTGTTAACCGTCGACGCGGCGAAAACACCTTGCGAAGCTCTCGGAAAAAATTGGCTCTCGATGCCTCCCGGAGTGGTGGCATACGGAGCCAGACTTGTATTATTCATCGGAAATCCGAAAAAGCAAGCAGAAACATTAAGCAATTAGTCTTAATTGTAAGGAAGTTAGTTAGTGAACTTTTTTGGTGTCTAGGCAAACTGTTCGCCTGTGTACCATTGAAGGGATACGTAATACATTTGAGAGCCTTTACGAATTTTCGTGTAATATGTAAAGCTAGAACTTTACTGGAAATTCTATTTGAAGCTAGGGTAGGGTCAAATAGGCAGCTCCGTACATTGATTTTGCTAACATGATGTAAAGACTCGACTACCTATATTTCAGTTTACCTACGAATAATTTGCGGGAACCGAGCAGTTTAAAGGTCTATTATATTTATTACAGGTCGTGTTTTTACTAGCGGCTTAAAATGTCTCCTCTCATAGCTACAGACCTGGATCTTCCCTGTAACCCTCTAGTTGCTAGACAACGGTACTAGCACTTCACGATAGCCAGGACGAAAGATAGGCTCTTCAAGAAGCTAGTTACTGCTACTACCACAACTATGAAAACTTCCTAGCTTAATTCCTGGTAGCAGATTTCATATTACTTAATTTTTACCTGTCGCTAATTAGATTTGCCTTTTCATCCACAGCGATTGTCTACCAGCACAGAATTGTTGTCTTTTTACTCCTGAACGTGCGGATTCATGTATGTCCGTGCACTGCTTGATGAATTCTTTTCTTTTTTTTTGAGTTCGAACTCTGATTTTGATTGAACGAGCGCGTTGCCAATTTTCATAGAGCTGTACAACAGCGCCTAGCCTTCAGCTAGACGTCTGGTCATGGATTGTTTTTATCATCTGTAAGCATTTCATTGTCTATTGCATTATATTTCAAGGCCTAGAGTCCCGTATTATCAAGGCCTAGAGGGAACTAGTCCCGTATTTCGAACAAATTCTACATTCTAAAATGTTCGGTGCACGGTAAATACTGAATTCGTAAGGAAGTCCATTGTTGACTCAGGATCAGCTTTACATAGAGAAGATGGAGCGTCTATAATGCAAATTATTTCCACAATTGACAACAGTCGATCTTCACGCTAATTTTTGTTCTTTCAACTACGTCAAAGCTTTTCGAAGAACTCGCCAACGATGCTCCTGATAGATCGCGTGGAACCAGTAGGTAAGCTAGCCTATATTAGAAAATATAAATAAAGCTGTTCATTATTGATAATCGTCATTATCTTCCGTTATTGATAAATTTACGGGTGTGATGTAATGTCGATTTTTCTATTCAATCTCCCGTTTCTTATACAACTGGTGCCACCCCTACATTACCGCGCTGAGCATGAATATACGGGTGAATACATCCCGCAGTAACACGACGGTTGCCTATATAATAATATATTCCACTAATAGTTTGTTACCTATAGCTCATCATCGTACGAGAGTGGCGATGCTCTGCCTGGACAGTGCACAAGCTATTAACAGACTAAATAGGAAACTTCTATAGTCCTAGTAGTTAACGGGGAGGTGCCATTATCTAGTAGTAAACTCTATGATGAGTAATGAAGGGTAGGTCCGGCTTCTTCTGTTTGTCATTTCTCCATTTGTGACTTCAGGTCCTTATAGATCAAGAGCATCAATGTCGTTACGTAATTGTGACGAACATTACTAATAGTCAGTCATGTCGTTAGGTAACAGCAGTGCACTGGCGACAATTGTGCGGTAACCACGTACTGACTATATGCACTGTTTACGCCGCGCACAGTTTCATCTGTTACTACGCTCTGCTACATTGCTTGCGCCGTCTATTACTTCGAAATAGCACTGCCATCGTAAACGGAAGTCGTCACGTTTTGGAACAATCATAATTGCCGCCACAGTCGCCGCCGTTGTAACGGCATCACCAGGTACTAGTCGAACGCCTCGATACTTCTAGCCGCAGCGGGCGACGAAAGTGCGGCAGCTCCCATTCCGCGAGCATGTGTCTACCACCCATACTGATTTCTCTTCAATAACAACAACAACTGGCGCACAGATAAAAAAACAACACTAGTCGGTATCGTAATAACAAATACTCGTGCTAATACTTTCAATAATACACGTGCCATCAGTGCTACGGACATTACTTGAATCACTGTTGTTGTCTTCACCTCGACCTTTTGCTTCGTCGCCGGGTTATCGGTGTCACAGACAAAGTCAGTGTTACCAAAGCTTATTCCAAGATTGCAATCCAATTTGATCGGGTCAAATCAGATCCTGTAATCATTGTCGTCACCCCCGTGCGATGTCCCTAGGGAAGCTACGCGGCCCTCCATCCGTCGGACACGTAATATCTAGTTATTCGTTTGACCCTATCTTTTACTGTTTTCGAACAGTGTTAGTGTAGAATAGTCGAGCTGCTAACAGGTATCGATCGAAAACCAGACCTGTAAGTAGACTTGTTTATTTAATTGCCAGGGAGAAGTTAGCGTAAACTGGAGTAGGCAATGGACATGGCACAGATGGTCGCATTCGTATCACCTTTGTCCTTGTGCCTGCTCAATCACTACATGGAAAGAAAAACGAAAAGCCAGAGATAATCTGTGCAGACGTTTGATTTTATTAAATGTCGTATATAAATACATACGTAACCTGTACAGTGTTGTTGTTAATACGCTAAATATCGACAAGACAAGAATCACATGGTAACTTGTTGATTTATTGGTGATTGACAGTCAGCTGTAAGATACACGCCGCCACGCGCCGCTCCATAGGTGGTCCCCTCAGGCGGCACTTCTTCTCACGACTGTATTATTATATACCTGCGAGTAGGACATCTATTGTTGACTTGGCCTGTTTAGAAGCCATGTGTATCATGTGGAGGGTGTTAGTATAGAATGGTACCCGGCGGCTAGGAGAATTTTGAGCTCAATAGTACGTTCGTCGGTACGTCGATATCGGTGACAGTAATTTACGTAAATAGATGAAAACTTGGGTTGAAGTAAAATTTTGAAAGAATTGAATCTGGAACTGATACTTTAACTTTACAATAACTGCCCTCTTGGAAGTAGCACTACCCACCTAATGTAATACAAATCGAAGTAATGTATCCGTAATATCTTCACGTGTTCTTTTTTACTATACGTAAACTGCATGTGTTGCATTATAGATGTATTATATACAGTTGCACACGAGACGATTTGTGTGAATAAAAAATAATTGAAAAAATACAAGCTATACAGTGGTAGAAACGTGAGGCATTACGTATGATTTTGTAGCAACGGGGAACTGTGACGGTGAAAAGCAGTGTTCCGTTATAGTACTCTACTGCCAATTGACAGGACCAAGTTAACATACTAGTTTGGTTAAATTTTTTGCGCCTCGTCAATCGTTGAATGAGTAAGATAAAAAGGTTTTCATTCTAATGCTATTTGTTCCGATCTTAATAATCTCGAATGATTGAAGCTATAGAAGATTTTATAGTAATATATACAACCGATGCTCACTCAGATCGATTCAGCTTTCAAGGCGAGATGAACGGATTTTGGCTTATGAAGACGGCATTATTCTATTTTACGCTAGCAGCTTGCATCTCGATAACAATCCGTCAAGTTGCTGACAAACGATGTGATATGTAGGGCTGATATATGGTATTTTAACGATCGCAAGCTTCCTTTAATCAGACCTCTACGAGTTCAGCATCTACACATCGTGCTATTGTCTCGTTTAGCCAGCTCGTCCTATCTTACCGTTCAACACAACGGTTGTTAGCGATGAAGAACTAAGTCATGGTGTTCTGAATAAACTGATTTGTTTTCTGGTGATTTGGAATCTTCCCGTACGTAAAGTGTCAAATAGGAAAAGTCAGAGATAAATCTCAAGAGCAGAAAATACTGTTGTTCCACTAAACAAATGCACGTGGGGCAAACCCGCTGAAATGTTCATGCTTTCCATCCTGCGGTCGTCAATGTTGCTGAGAAACTGAGCGAAAAAACTCCCCGTGTTCTCGCCTACAGTAGGTAACAAGAATCGAAAATAAGAAATGTGCTATGAAGCAGAAGGAGCGTGTGATTATTTAACAACTTTAAAATGATATATTTGTCTCGTATAGATCCTCCAGAAAAAACAGAGTACCGTAGATATGCTACGTCAAGAATTACGTTTTATGGCCGATTTAAAGAGGCTATGTTTAAGGGTGGTTGACCTGCCAGGAAACCTCGCTTTAGTGTTCGAAGAAAGCGAGTTTATCCTCATTGGGCAAACCAAGTCGAAAGCTGGATCGTTGAGAGCTCTAAATGAATTTGTCTCTCAGGTGAATCTCAGTACGAAACTTTCGGACGTGGACGTGAAAGACGGGAATACGAGAGCAGCTGGAATATGTTCAAGTTATGAAAAGCAAGATGGTGTCTCAAGTACGGAATTGCTTCCCAGATAATGGCAATGTGCTTGTGTACTATGGATCGTATTGTCACCTAACTTCTAGTATCGGTATGCTGCTCGCCGCCAATGACGTTCAGGTGATGCCGTATTCGGAAGATCTTTATTCAGTGGAAAAGACCTGGAAAGTCGTGATTCACAGGTTTGGGAAGAACAAGAAATAACATATGTTTCGGTTCTCTGAAAAGAATCACACACAAAGATCCATTCGTAGCTCGAACAACATCAAAAATATCCCCTAAGGTGTGGCGGCAGATATCGCTATAAAAGGCAGTCTCACCAGATACAAATGCTTGTAACTATATCATATAGTTTGTCAGTTGTTAGGAAGTATCTTCCGATTCTTTATCGATATGTAGGGTACTAACCCAAAGTAAAATAATTCGCTTTTATAAACCAAAAGCCGTTCACAAATATCTCGCTCTAGTATTGCGTAATTTTTGATTAAGGACCGACTATAATAGTAACACACTTTGCTTCGTACCAAAGAGGCATAAAAATGGGGGGTTGCAGCCCATACGCCTCGATTGTAACATTTACCTAGATGACTTTCTCGTGCCGTTTATTTGTTTCAATAAGGGTCGCACCCTGTTATGCTGTCTATGTATTTACACATTTTTACCCTAGTAATTAAAATGCGTCGTTATGATCTATGTCATGCGTTCTAATAATAAAACGACGGGTCATTTGTCCTACTGGATGTTTACGGTCATGGTTTATTTAGTTACTTGTACAATTGTGTATAGTTTAAAATTTTCCAAAATAAAGATTCTCATTATTCGGTTCATCTTTCGTGTAGTCATGGAACGTTGACCACATTAATGCGGTAGTTTCGTAGAAGTGGCGATAAGTGCGTCTAGACTTTTCGTAGCAGAGCTGATTTAAAAAACGCTTCCCTCACAACAACGACCCAATCAAGACTTCGATGCTTAAATTGCAACACGGCACAAATGCTCAAGATCAAGGTTCAGAAAGCATGTGCGTAAACTTTGTGAATTTTTAGGTATAGCATATTTTGGTGAGTTAGTATACAACAGGCATATACGAGGGCCAAAAAAAAAGTGTAGAGTAATGGTGGTCCTCTCAATGTTCGTAGTTCTCTGCAAGCAGCCTAACGTGACTCGAAGACTAGCAGAAATATTGTCCACTTCCACCGGAAAGTTCGTGTCCATATGATCCAGTTCACTATTTTCTTGGTTGCACCATATTTTTCGTAGGATTTTGCCAAATAAAAATATATACAGCAAAAATATTTTCCATTTTTTATAGTGACAGCTTAGTCAATTAGTGTCTTTAAGAGCTATGCGACTGCGAAGCGTTTCAGTCCTTCCTCGTAGATTCCTTGATTCTATCCTGTTCCTTATAGATTAGGCCTTGATTATGCACATTACTGTAGGCAGCACAGGATATTTTACGTTCTATTGACGACGACAGTGAAAAATAGGTTAGAAACCACGCCATTCCCTAGCGGACGTCAAAAGATTAAAAATAGAATGTTTGCTGGTGGCCGTTCCGCATTTCTGCCTTCGTCGTAAGGCAGGGAGGGAAACTACGTTGGGCGTCTGCTTTCGTTTGTTTACGAATCTTAGTAAGTGAAGCGTTCGACACTAACTAGTGAGGGATCAAAATCTTGGCTGTGCACAGTTCCTTTAGAATTGTCATCGACTGGCACGCTAATTTCTTCATGTAACAGATACGTGACAGCGGAAATTCTACGAGCTTTGTCAGCGTGACCGGTTGCCGCTTTGTTTATCTGGTCTCTTAATACATTTTCGACTATCTTTAACCTTAAGACGGCCCTAAACGCGCGTGTGGATTGCGAATGGTTCTGAACCATGTCGTTGTCTCCAATGTTCCTTTTCTGGCCGTCACCTCCTGCAGTCTATTTTTAAGTATGGCACTTATTCCGTTCCGAGTTAATTAGTAATACGCTTAATGTCAGCATCAATGTTTTTCAGGTTTTTTTTTTTTTGTTAGAACGAAAAGGGTCCTATGCGAAATAATGTACTGAACAAAGTGGTCGTACATCGTTTTTTCTTACATCTTTGCATATCTTGCCTATAGCACAAGTAGGTAAAATGCGATTCTAGCTAGTATTTAGCATATTATGAAACATACCATGTAATCCACCCTGTTCACGGTTTAGGAATGGTAATGATAGATGTTGAGGCTCAAACGCGCGAGAGATCGTCAATGTGATCATCACATATCCAGGAGGAGCTCCATAGATTGTCATGTCGTTGTTTGCGTCATCGTACAATGCAGAACCAACGTCGACGACATCGCGATCTCTTGTCGGGTCGGTAGCAAACTACCATAGTCCTGTTCCACTGCGAAATTTTTGAAACGTCCCTTTTTTGAATGGATTTTTTGAACGTTGAACTCGCCTCACCTTTGATTTCCGACAGGAAAGAGCGATTGTACAGTACACGTATGAAGAAGCTTTTCGATTAGCAAAGCGATTGGCCATTCGTGGTTTCGTATCTCCTGCTAAGCCTTTTGGGGGTTGAAGTACAACGGATTGAGCTCTATGCAGCACCAGGTCTACCGCTATTGTCTTCGAGAATGCGTCAATTCCAAAAGGTCGAACGTATGCTATCTCTGTATTAATCACAATCAATATACCTGCACCAATTAAATTGCTACAATCCTACAGAAAGTCTCATTCTAGCTGATCTCGGTAATGCATATAGCTTCAGTCCTTTCAGAAAGTAATTCAGTGGGGAAATGGATGATAGGTAGAACATTCATGAGCGGACGGTTGAGAAGAGAGATCCTCAGATTCGGTCGGTAATATTGCTGGGCGTTGATTCGTTTTCGGTTACAGCTGATCGATTTAGGGCTAGACAGACATCCGGACGATAGTGTTTTTGTCTTTAGCTTGATTTGTCAATGCTTTTACGATAGTAACACGATTCTAAATTTCATTGTTGAACGTTCCGTTCGTAGCTCGGCCAGAAAGAGCTATCGTGTTTATGATAACGCGTCTATATACAAAATGAACAGAGGCATAAATGCAGATTCGCAGGCTTGGAAGCCGGGTCCTGGGCATGAGCAGTTCAGTTCACGGTGCGGTAGAAGATCTCCGCTTTTCGACTGAGTTACAAAATTTTCCTTTACTAGGGTTTCCACTATTTCACCAATAGGCGTTTTTCATCCCACTCAGTTTGTGGCATGTTATATTCAGATAGATGGTTTTGTTAGTGATAGAGTTGTGTTTTCGTCGTTGAACCAGACCCTACATAGTACAAAAATCATGCCCAAATAGTATTTATTGGCAGTAAGAAATGTTGTCAAGCTCAACCGAAATACGTTTTGTATTTTACGACGATCGGCCGATGTATATGTAAACGTATCTCATTCGGCGCTCTTAACTTGTCCTCTTCCAGAAACTTTTGGCAAAATGTCAACGTTTTTGGACACATTCTCTAAGCAGAAACTTGAAAGAACGAGTTAATTTTAATTTTATGAATCTATTAGCCATTTCGATGCAATGTTGAATGGGCACCAACTCCATACAGCCTCCCCACATAAGCTCTGCCTATTTAGAAAGTGTCCGTATTGTTGCTTCTATTCATTACGTGCAGCCATGTCTGTCAAAATCGCTAGTAGTCCAATTGTATGATTGAAACTAATTTACAATGAAAAATCTTTTCTCTCGAATTCCGAGTACGAATCTGTGTATAGAATTCAGGCCACCGGAGCCTGTTATAATAAGGTCCTATTATCATTATCGTGTAATGCACATTTTTAACCATGATTAAGTGAATAATGAAACAGGCAAAACTATGTAGGGTAGCCACTGGCCTGCCGTGCATATACTCGATCATTAGAAACAAAGGATTTCATGGAAAATGCTTAGCGTATCCGGAAATCTATTGCTAGTAAGAAAACAAAATACCTAGATTTCGCAACGTTCCTTTGTATAAGGTGGTAACAATCAATAGTAACTGTCTTCAACATCAATAGTAGCTGCCGTTCATCTGGCAGTTAGATGACATACAAAACCCATTAGGTCAGCGGCGGTGTTTATCTTCTTGGATATTCCTTTGAACTTGCTCTAACGAGCAAATGAACCCTATTGATATTTCAAGTAGATTATAAAAGCGGAAGATCCTTTAAAGCTTGAGCTAAGAGCGCTGGGAACAGGAGTGTCTAAACTTTTTGCCATTTCGAAAGGACAAGCGGAACATTCTTAGATCAAGTATCGTCATCGTCATGATCACTCAACAGTCACTATACGTTTAGATAAAAATAGTAGGTAACCAGTTTTTTAACTTTGCTATAAATAAAATGAATTATTGGGTATCCAGGAACAGGTTTTAGAGTGCAGTAGAAGCCGACTGCCAGAATGAACCTTTGCCACGTTACTGAGAGATTCAGCGGATCATTTAAAGAAACCTTTAAACAGGATTCATTTGTCCTTTTTTTTGTATCTCAACGCTGGGTAACTACATTTAAAAGGTTTAAGAAAAAGTTGAGCTATCGCGTATTATATTTTACACCTGTGACGCTCGGTCCAGGTGCGTTTAAAATACAGGTCACTTCCTGTTGGCTGCATAAAGCCTATTGTATTTCTGTTGTTGTTGCAGACAGGTTTTACCTAATACGTCATGCGATGGTAAAAGGCGAGCGCACGATGGGGATACTGGCTTGAAGTAGCTCGTAACATATACATTTCGGGTTACTTGTCGTTACCAAAACGCTTGATTTGCGAAGATTGTCATTTTTTCTGCGTCTTCTGCGCACCCGCTTGGAAATACATTTATATAGTTCGCACTTGGCCGTATGAACTTCAGCCAGGAATGGACTCTACGATGCACGTTCTGCAAGAGCCATGGCCAAGAAGAACATCGCACTAGCGTATGCTATGAAATAAACTGACAAAGAATACCTGTTGTCCACATCTACCGCAGTGTAGTTATAGTGTTACTGGTAGTACCAGTAATACTAGGGCGGGATAATGGGAACGCCCCCGCCCCGGCTCTCTCCTTTTCTTGCGCCTGCAATGCTCTTATCGTATCTATCCGCCAAATTTGTCAGACGTCATATAGGAACGTATGTATTAGTTCGGTGATATTGTTGCGGCTGCGAGGACTGTGGTCAGCAAACGGCGTGTTCAGTCCGAGCTTCGTCGTGCACTAAAGATTCAGCTTGATCCGATGTTAAATCAAGGTGATTTAACGACAGTGGCGGGGAAGGCGCCCATGTTAACGAAACACGCGAAATAGAGCAGTATATCGTCAATAAGACCTAGTGAAATGGTACTACATTAGTGCGATCAGATATAGCAAACGTATACATAGGCAAAACAAACTATCTAAGTGAATACTTCGAGCTGCTGCTATTGTTGATGTTGCTGTTGTTATTAAAATATTAGCTAAGACGGTCATATTTGCTATTAGGAATAGAGATGTCAGATCCTAATGATTTTTGCCAGAACTGTCCCATTTAAGCGAACGACGCTACGTAGTAGGTTTTAGGTTTAACTTTGACATTGATTTACTGGGCGAAGCCTCTTCTAACATTTACTGTCGTTCGGTAACGCAGTACTGAACGCAGAGAGAGGCATATGTTTGCCGCTGTGGCAATTTCGAGATACGGTAAACTCAAACGGGTCCCGATGTTGTCATAGCTAAAGATAGCTTATAAGCTGTGCGTTCCATACAGAAGTCCGTTCACGCGTTGTTTGTATTCCGGTTTTGTTTGTTTAACAAACGCTGCCCAAAAAGTACCGTTCTTGTGTAAAGTTCAATCATTCTCACTTCGCTGTAGCGACCATGCGTTGTTGTCCTATGTATTCGGTGTGTGAATTAATCAGCAACAGATGTGGCATTTTAACGTAATACCGGCAATTTTCGACGCCGCAAGGTAATCATTGGTAAGAAGTCCTTCCCCCCCCCCGTCCGCCCCCAAAACGGCGGCTAGTATGTTTAACTTTTTGGTAAAGGGCCTTTTCATCTTTCTCATAATAACATCAAGACGGGAGACGGCCATAATATCTCCTCAAGCACTTTTTACCAGACGAATTCGTAATACGATTATCGTGTGTGTTTCTAACAGTGGTGTTCCGTTATTCCGTACCGATTGTGTTTATCTCTAGGCGGCATTCTCACCAATGGCAGCGTAAATTGTCCAAGATTGTTGACGATAAGAAGCGATCTTTCAACAAGTATTTTAAGCACCGGATATGCTTGACCGTCGCATTGCGTAAAACACTTAGTGATATATAAACAAAAAATGACGTTCCAACAGCTATTACGTCCGAATAGATCGGTAAAAACGTGATTTAAAAAGCATACATTTCAGCGTGATTTTAGCTATGTTTTACGATAATTTGTTGTCGACTTATCTTTATTGATGATGTTAGGTAGACAGGTCTTCAGAGGATGGTTTGTTTGATTTTTTGTTTTTCAAACTTTTCTGGAAAGATTGAAAAGAGTGAAAGAGTTGATAATAATATGTTTATAAAAACCTATACGAATTAGTTAGTTAATTAGAGATGAAGAATCTCTAATTAATTAACTAGAGATGAATTTAGGATTAAGTTCTAATAAGTGACGTTAGCAACAAGCGAGAATACATATCTCGATGATGCTAGCGGTTAATTATCATATTATTATTATATATTACTATTGTACTGTGCCCATGCAGAATTATATAATTATTCTGCACGGTCACAGCATAATAACGATACATGATGAAAAACAATGAACCCGTATCTTGCAAGCGCTTGCGTCTGCAGCATATAATAAAGGCCGCGTAAACTATAGTAATGCTATTAATATTAGTAAATCGATAAAAAGAAGTTTAAGTTAGTAGTAGAAAAGACGCTATCGACAAGTATAAAATTGTAGTGGTTAAATAGCGAAAAAAATGTTGACGGATTCCGGTTTAGAATGACTGCGCACTTCCAGTTTGAAGTCTGCTGCCGATTACGTGGTACGGACATTAGCTAGTACTATAGATAGGAATAGATTATTTGCGCAAAATATTAAATATCCTGTCACAGGTTTCAGGAATTTCAGGTAACATCCTACAATTGTTACTACCGCAGGGTCGCCCACGGAAATAGAAGCTTTGAAAATAGCTGCTGAACGGCCGGCTCAGGGAAGTGGCGTGAAGAAGTAGTCTGGTACAAATAAAACTAACATAATACATTAAATGAAGGTCAACCAAATTTGATTCGTCTTTTGAATTATTTTAGGGCTGTCACGGCAGCTCTGAAATATTTCGTTGCGGTATCCCTCTGAATCATCGACGAAGTTAACGCTCTGAAGCTGGTCGTCCTATCATCCATTTAGATCTATGCTTTGCAAAGAAAGCAAATGGTTTATACTAGAATATATGGCATGTCCTTTTCCTTCGTGTTTACATTGTAGTTACGCTAAGGCACATACGAAATGTAAGTTCATCCCGTCGTACGATTTATCCGTATCAAGCTGACATTGATACACACATATACATGCACATCCACGGAGACACCTAATTCTCCGCTGCCTGCGGAATTGATGTCGGCCTGCCCGATTTTCACGATGACGTTCGTGACAAACGGATCAACTGGAGTCTCTCGAATAGGGATGTACATATAATTTCGACTTATTAGTGATTGGATTATTTATGTGAACTACAATGTGACTTGTTAACTTAGAGCGGTACGTCGATTTACAGAATATATGCGAGAAAGTTAAAGCTATAACATAGACTACGAGGCAACGAGAACGGATGAGCAGCGAATAGGTAAAAAAGGGACGGGTGTGCTAAGCTTTTGCGGCAGAACCTCGACTCAACTTAACTAGGATAAGTAAACTAAGAGAATAACACCTCCACAGACGTTCCATGTGTGGTATTTTCCACGCTGATGTAGATGAAAGCCACCATGAAGGTGGTGACCGTAAATGGGTATAAGTTGAAGCCGAAAACAAAGATTGATTAGTTTGGTTGATCTGACCTTCTCGTTTTAGGAATAGGACAAGAACACGTTCTGCTATGTCTACCTAATTCACATTCATCGTTCCACATAACGGCACGTTTCTGCGGGATTTTACCTATTGTTTTGCTAATAAGCTAGTTCGTCTTCGTCGTCGTCGTTGGCGCTTCTTATGATCTTGTTTCTGATGCTGCTGCAGGTGGTCAATTGCATTCTGAGCCGATCCGTTATTGTACAGTTGTCCGGTCTTCTGCCTCCTGTCGTAGGGGCATACCGCTTATGGAGAATCGTGAGTTCTGGTAAAATCACATTATTATTATTAATTACTATTATTTAACCATAACTGGATGAGCGAGAGCAGCAATAACCAATAATAGCAACGCATCACTACTACTTTCGTAGGTATATAAGCAGGTGTCCACATCTGTCTATTTGCGGCCGTTGGTCCGTCCGCGCAGATCACGGCTAGACACGCCGTGAGTTTCACTTTTTACTTTTTGTTCCATATGTATAAAAGAAAATATGATGGTCGTGACGACAGTGCTAACAATAGCAGTGGTGACGATGGTAATACTGACCTTGAATTGATCTGGCAGTCATTTGCTTTTCCTTGCGCAGCTGTTGTTGCCCCTTTGCTGCTACGGCTGCTGGTCAGTTATTATGTGGACAAAGATAATGCCGTGGAACGTAACCGCGGATAGCGAACTGCGTTCTCAACACCTAACAACAATGGAGTTACTAGAGAGGCATTGACAAAACAGTAACAACAAGAAACAAAAAACATAAGGTCATCAGATAAAATCATCTTGGCATATGTATGGTGCGTCGGACGCTTGTACCGTTCTCGTTCTACTTGTATGTGCCATTATACCACTGACTATATCGCAACTTTTTTTCAACCCTTGAGATTTAGCAATAAATACGGCTAACTTGATGCCGCTTGTCTTTAAACCATGTATCGTGTGATGTATCGTATACAATATAATTGGAATACGTCGTTGTATACACGTCGACTATTGCTCAAGGTGTCCTCAAAAACAGGAGCACTATCAATGTTTAACTTTGTTTTGATATCTCGGCCTCCTTTTCGCACGTAGATCCATCTATGCCCCCCGCACTAGTTGCCTTTGTCGGTTATAGCAAAAACATTCATCGCAAAAAACTCCGTATGCAATAAACGACGTTGAGTGACAATTTTTTAAGAAACGTCCCTGGGTTTCAACAAATAGATGAGTACATTTTTAAGAGTTTTTAAATGTTGAATAAGAATAGGGTGCCATTTCAATAATACCATTGTACGCCGTTTAGCCAGAATTGTTGAAAAAGTTAAAAGAAGAACAAACAGAATTGAGAAAACACTTTGATTTGCCACCTCAATTCTCTAAATGTACTATAGTGGCTTATCGTAGCTTGCTTCTGATAGTTGGATAGATTGATGGAGCCAATGGTGGTGCTCACGTCGAGTGACACCAAAAAATTGTAATCGATTTGTTCCGAAAATGAAGACCACAGCTGTCTTCTTCATTCCGGTTTATCTACTTAGCTAGGCTATTTAAAAGGCGGACGAGCCACAACTAACGCTGAAGGCGAACAGTAGCAGCTAAACAGAATAGGAAACGGTACGTACGGCCAGTAAGCGATAACAGTCCAAGGAATAATCCTAAACAGACAAAGAAAAAACGTTTTATCTTCTGAAAATCCCCAAATTCTCTCAAGTTATTATTCTTATTATTAGAACTTACCAGAAATTAGTTTTGGTGCATTTTTTTTAGCGTCGTAGCTTAGATACCTGACATTTTTGTTGGCCAAATCGACAAAAGTTGCGGAAAATTAAAAAAAAACCTGTTAGATACTAGATTTTTTTCCAAACAGATAAGCACGGTGTTCCGGCGTGGGTGTTTTCCAGACAGATCATGTTAGTAATCATTAAACGAACCTGCTACTTTGTCCGACGTTTATTTTCTATCGACTGTTCTAACTAATCTGATACGTTTACTTAGGCCAATGAAAACCATGGGTCAAGTGCACCTTGATGATGATTCCGTTGCAATTACCGTGCGCCACCTAAATAGTTACCTTTCTCTAATTATTTCCACAGCCTGTCCTTTAAGGGGGGTCAGTCAACTGTGGGTCTCGCATGTGGTATGCCGGCTTTCAATACAATTCTACTGCGTGAATTCGGTGTTTTTAAGGGTTCGTCAACGGTGAGTAGGACAATCTGTTGGCTGACCTCTGAAGAACATACGCAGACCGAGTCGTCCTTTTGTTAAATTTCAACGGATGTTGCATGTAAAATAGTTACATATGTTTATTTGATATTTTAATACGCCTCCCTAAAACTGATTAATGAAAAAAATCTTTATGAACTTTATATTTGCCACTTCTACTTTCCAATCGACATTTGTTGGGAGTTCGTTCAAAGAACTACTCGAATCCATCGTGGCGTAGGCAAACCTAAACGGCCAACCGGGTTTTCGTAACTTTGTAATTAATTTCTATAGGTGTATTTAGTTCGTCGAGATCTATCGATTGGCGTCAAAATCAGGTTTTAAAACGTGTAAAACCATTTTTTGACCCGAAAACTAACATCTATGTACGTGAGCATGTATTACATTTCGATTCGTGAAGAATACGCATAGAATACATAGAACTCGACGTAAAAACATTTATCACATTGAAAAAAAAACTACTACGTTCGGTTGTTGGCCTTTGTGACGCCGGACTATCGATTTAAGCTATAAAAAGCTATACTGTAAAGCGTTTTTACTTAGTTCATCAGGATCTATCGATAGATCGCTGTAAAGAACTGGCGTTAACAACACGGTACTTTACATAGAAGAAAGGTTTTCCGTATTTTAATAATTCTTTGAAAAAAATCTTTTAGAGAATATTTAGAAAAAAACTATAAACATATATCATCTTCAGCTAAAATATTCGTCATATCAGGCGCTACAACTTTTCAATTGACATTTAACAGAAATCCGTTGAAAAAATTATCAGAAGTAGCTCGACACGCATTTTCATCCCATTGTTACGTGGATCAAGCGAACCTTTTAATGTGTTTTTGACTATTTTCATACCGAAATACCCACTTTAGCGTCTTGTAGTGTTGTGTACTGCATCATTACTTAGCTCGTATAGATCTATCGATTAACGTCTAGTAAAAAAACGGTAAGGTAGAACAACGCTATGTCAAGCTTTCGCCCTTCAGAGGCATTTTTCAGTTGAAAAATGAGATTTCGATATGGGGACATGCACATAATTCTGGTCAGCTAAAAATAAGGGCAAAATAGTCTCATCTTTTCTAAAGTAAAACATATCGGAAGATGGATAAGAGAGCGATTCTTGTGCCTCACTCAAGCTATCGAAGAAACTAGCGCCTTTTCGGTCGACTACGATAACGATAACGTATTATCACCTGAAGATTGAGCGGCGCTTCAAGAGTCGGCCCGTTTCATTAGTAGCGTAATTACTAGAATCTAACTGATTGACTGATCAAAATGGAAGCTAACACGGCCAACTCCATTGCAGAATCGCGAGAATCTGGCGATAAAGCCCAATTAAGTTATCCAACAACAACAACTTTAATGTATTTCTTACTTAAACGCAAATATATGCACATACTTTTTATGTCTAATAAGTTGAAAATCTACAAGGATTAGATTGCTTTGATGGTGCAGCAGTGCCGTGACGAATTGATATAGCGCCGGTGACAAATACGACAATTACTAACTATAACACGCATACTTGTGTATAAATTGCTTGTTTCTAGTATTGGCTAAAGTTGACAGGCGGTAAACTATCTCTATATTGTTATAATATTGTAACATAAATCATACTCTGTTATTATAAGCTGGCTCTCGGTAGTTTATTTAAAACCGACCCACAACTAGCTAGTGGGCATACTGAAGTAAATAGCCTTCTTCTTCCGCTTCCGTTATTTGCCGTAGTAGGTAACCGCTATAGCAGCAGGTATCGGCTATTGCGCGACAAGGACTTCATATTTGGGATCCTGACTGCAAATGTCGGACTCTGCTATTGAGTCCGTCTTAAGGCGACTGCTGCTGAAAGTGATTATGATGCTGATAATGTTTCGATATCACGCAGAGCAGAGGAGGCCGGTGGGTTTCGTCATACGATCCCAATTTGGTAAGCGTCAGAGGGCCGTCAATACATTACCACCACCTCAAACTCGACGACGGTGTGGCATCATTTTGCCGAAGATCGTGGTGATCATCGTCATCATTTGACAACATTGTTGTTCTGCAACAGCACCGTTACTAATCATACTCCTAATTCGTTTATACAAAGTCTACACACATGTAGGTTTTACCTGCAAATGCTATTTACACATCGCCGTATTGGCCTGTGAGCTGAGTTGTAAGTTAATATGCCAGTTGGAGAAGGACGAAAAGATTCCATTAAGTTACATCCTGTACAGGACTATACTATGTTACAGTGAATGCTTCCACGCAATCATATATATTAACAACTAATAGCCGACTAAGTTGAAAAATTAAAAAAAAACTAAGGCCATAAATTGCAGGTATCTATAATAACATACTATGCATTTAGCCAGTATGGGCTCCTAATGCCGTGTGTCAAATATTGTAATCAAGCTCCCATCAATTAAGCAACATTAGGCTCTTAACGATTTGTTTAATTTATTAACGCAACCTTTTAAATATTTTTTCACCTTTTAAAGCAGTCGTTTGAGCGATGCGAAACAATAAAATTTTTAGTACACCGAACAAAATATAAATTCAGCCTCCGACATTTTGTATGAGCGTTGGCCCCTGAGCTCACCAACTATTCTAATAGAGTTGACTCCTTATCGAAGCCGTCAACTTTCTAGATGTGGGACGTAAGAAAGCCTTTTGCATAGCTGAATTGCACTATGCAAGCACAACATTAGGTTCCATATCGTCCCGCTACCTCAGAGATGATTTTCGCGCAGTAAACAAGTGTCCATAGTTAAATAAATAGCTTCGTTCTACCCAAGTAGTTCACGCAATAAAAACGGTAGCTGTTGTTCCGTCACAATTCACAATCGAAACATAATTGATGTTTGTGTACTAATATAAATAATTTTTTTTTATAAACATATTGTCTTGGCTCTTCACGAGGACGCGAGGCGCGAAATCTATACGCGCTTTTTTCGCCGAAAACTTTAAACGGCTTTATATGGCACATACGAGACCTATTACCGACTGTCTGCCTATCGGGCGCTAGTCATAGCGACAACAAAGACCCCTCCACTTCAGCCATGACTGTTTTTACTGGACAACAACAATAGGCAACGAGCGCCGTAGTCTCCAATTAATCGACTTAATCTAAAGTTAGATGTTTATCTATATGAGCGTGACAATCACTAATACCCATCTACAAACCTGAACCATCTCTATATTTTCAATAATAACAATAGCAACAAGAACGTAATCTTATGTACGAGCCATTGTAAAGCTAATAACAGCAGATATAACCGTAACTACGTGAATACGCGAAATTGTTAAAAAAAAAAAAACTTTGTGTCGACTCTCGACAATGTAATATCTCTTTGTCAATTTGCCCCTGGTGTCCGTTCTTCTGGTGATTACTTGCTACGATTTATTTCATTTTTATGCTAATGCAAAACAGTCGACCAGCTGTTAATTAATGGTAACATAACATTGCCCAGATTTACTTGACAAAGTGACCTGCTATAGCACTATGCTTCGAAACGGACTGTTTATATATACGTTTTTAAGAATTTTTCTATACGTAATAGATCCAATGGACGTCATGTTCTACCTTATGCGAGACGTTATATTATATAGTTACGTATGCTCTGATGCTAATAGCTCTATTCAGCACACCGTGCATTCTAAGTTCAAATAGCTAGCTCTAAACTTAGTAGTGAAGTATCGGTAGAGCGAACTTCAGGCGAGGAAAGTTGACATTTTGGAAAAGTTACTTTCATTTCAAGTGTATGTCAAATATAAATCTAAGTCGGCCCAAATCAGTACCGTACGGTTCAACCGTCCTCCAATGGCAGACGACTCTATTGTAAACATAATACTAATCCTTCTTTTTCTACAGTTCAGCAATAATTAATAGAGCTGATCTCGCAGAAGGTTGTGCGGGGCAGAGCTGTTTGCCTATCTATAGTTCGCTTTCTATTCATCGTTTCACTTAATTAGTTACGTAGAATATCTGTGCATAGACACGTTTGCAGAATGCCATTTTCGTTTGCTCAGACAGTGTTGTTTCTGGGACATCCGGCCTGCTCCTTATACTCCTTTTGTAAAATGTGCCTGACAGACGAAACTCTTTTCTACTATTATTTCGAGATACCGCCATTGCTCGTTCCTTGATGACGTCAATCTTTCACTAAATAATTACTTTTTTTTTTTTTCAAAACCTGTACGCCTTGTAGCGTCGGTCATTCTATAGATAATTAATTGTATATAATTTACTTTTTTCGTTTGATTTATCTAGCAGGATAACGAAATATTCTAGCAGGTACGACGAAACGTACCAGTAATCCTTCTCGAGTATACTAGAGATATTGTGGAATTTTTTTTTTTTCGCGCTGTGATTTTCGCCGAATGGTCCGTGCGTTTCTCCCGGAGGTACATTACACCGTTCACGCCGAACGCCTGGCCTATTTATCACAGAACTCAATGACTCTTACGCGCAAAACGTTTGCCTTTTCTTTCCCTTCAAACTGTGCACTGGTACGGTAGTGCAGATCTAGCAGTTGTAACAACAATTTTATTCTTCTTATGTTCTTATACTCCCAGCAGCGGCCTTCAACCGCTGTATCAGTGTGAGCTTAGTAAGACCCATCGCTCGCTTAATTTTAAGTTTCCGTCAAGTTAGTTAGAGAATTAGACCGTAGAACAGTAGATTATCTTAAAAATTTATAGATCAGTCAAGTTGACAATAATATACACGTCCATATAACTAGGCAGTTTATAGCTAGTACACTGTGCATTTATGGTACAGTTCCAAGGATGGCAAGACCTTGTGAAGTTTATTTGTGTAATCGTCGAATGGCAAATACAAACGATATATATATATATATATATATAATAACATGGTAAGTGACTAAATAATCTAAAAATTTGAAGCATATTTACAAACAAGCAACTTGATTCTTTCCAGTCGTATCTACCATTAGGTTTAGGGCTAGTTTGATGTCGGCCATCACCTGGTTGAAGATATCCAATTGGCTATAATCTTCGCTAACGCTATGTCTTTATTTAGCTAAAAATCGACAAATATATATCTACTGCTTTATGAGCGCATTTCCATTAACGGTTACAAGTAGAGTCGTTGTAATAAATGCGTTTATATGATATGACGGCGAAACCCGAAATTGACTGTCAGGATTGCGGTTTTATTCAAGATCACTCTGGTAACAAAATGGGTCAGTTTTCGTATGGCCACAATATCGTATTGGTAACCACTTGCGGATCCGACATCGCATCTGGCCATGTTTTTTATATACAAGTAGTTGTTGCACGAATACAAAACTTCTACCTTTCACCAAAGAAATTTAGCTTCAAAACATTTCAATATTCTTTTTTTGGGGCCGAGATGATCTTCTCAGACGCTTAAGTTTACATACACACGCTACACAAGCTGAAATAGAAAGATAATAAAAACGCAGAATTTAATAATACCGCTTGAGAGAATGTGCTTGACATTGCCTACCTGGTAAACATTTTCTCAAATTTTTCTATATCGTAATAGGAAAATTATTATCTGTACAAACTGGTATAATAAATAGAACAAGACATGCATGATGTTAGCACTATACGTTGTCACCGGGTTTTACATATTTTTCTAAAGAATGCTTATTATCTTCTGCTTGTAGCTCATATAGTGACAGTAATAAACTTTTAACGTCCATCGTCTACCATTGATTACACCTAAATATAACTTCCACGTATATATATATAGCGTATGGAACCTGAATTGAGACAAAATTCAGTAGGCTGTTTATCGTAACGGGCATGCTTTTACCCACTACCCCTAGCATCGGACGGCAGCCAGTTTTTTTTAAAACAAAACAACAATTTCATCATGACGAATAGCAAAGGTCAGCTTTTTTGCCCGAAATCGACATGAGGCAAACCGGAAGATCCTTTATATGATTTAGATTGAAAAATGGCTAAAGAGAACGTTTGATAAACCTAGGTTTTTGCTACTTTACGAATTAATAGCTTTTCAAAAAAGGAGAATATCAATCGTCAATTAAGTTGTCCAGTTAAGCTACAGCGGTTTGGCCTGTGGAAACCTTTTCCGCCTTTTGAACCTTTCGGCGGTCTTGAGCGTCTGCATTTTTGAGAACGTCTGCTTGCTAGTAGCGCAAAATGTATTGTTTTTATGTAGCGATATTTTAACGAACCAGCATTATTGTTATTATTAAAAAGTTAGTTGCAAACACAAAAAACACTATCGCGAAAAGGACTAACTAGTGGCTTGAATTTTGCATAGAAGCTGTAGTTGTGACTAATGGTAATTATGCTGGATAAACATGACCCTTAGAAGTGACACTTGTTCTTGTATATATGTACACACGTATATGGTTGAAGCTCCGTTCGATTGCATTGCGGGATCGGTGAACCTACATGAAACTACCTTGGTATTAATAACATTTTCGTCTATGCAAAGTTCCACTATCCAGCATAACATTACCCAGTAACCGTTTAGTGGTCAGCACATACGAATACCAAGGCACCCACATGAACACGTGATTGCCCAGACCCATAATTCTTGTTCCTTTACGTCCCTGTTAAATTTTGAAGAAAGATCAAAAACCATACCCACATCGCAGATCTGCGTCGGATTGTCTCGTGTGGCCAACTGTCTTGTGCGTGATTTAGTTTTTTTTGAATTTTTAAGCTATGCAGGCAAAGCTTTAACTTTAACTTAACACAGAGACGACGTTTTTTTTTGCTTCCTTATCATACAGAACACTTACTATAAGATAACTAAAACTGTAACAAAAATGTACAACCCGTTATCACTCCATCAAATATAACAACAATTCTACACGATCCGAGATGTGATTTTGTTCGATGCATAGGGTATAATGAGATGTGAGATTCCCTTACACGTGTCTATGCACGCCGAACAAACGCAGGACAATTCCGCTGGGTTAAGCGGAAACAATGGTAATAGCATTATCATTGTACCCACATTTTTTAGTGCATGGAAAAAGCAGCGGTGTCATGAACACTTTTTGCAAATATACCCATCAAAAATCACTAAATCTATTCTATTTTACCACTTACCAGGCACGCATCGTACGTGCTTACTCATCTATCTAACTTAATACGCTAAAAACTAATTGGGCAGCATACGTTTGGCAAAAAACGCGTTCTGCTTGCGAAGGCCATACGTTCTATGATGAGTTCTTGCTTTAAGCTAACACGGTGCCAAGTCATATAGCTTAACGATTTTTTAACAGAATAATGAGAAAAATAGCCAATGTCTAAAATCTATTTCCGTGATTCCGTTACACACACACACACACACACACCATACTCGTCTATGGAAAACAACAGGTCTCAGAGTGCATGGTCGAATAGAAACATTCACGATACAAAAAAACGAAAAAAAAAAGCGTACTAAGCCATCTAGACTATTACGAACAGACCTAAACAAGCAAAGCTGAGGTTTTCTAATGCCCGTGTTTGGCTCCCAACTGTTTCTCCTGTTTTTCAGCTTTTGCAATGTCCACTACTTTCGATTCTTTTTTTGTGCAGTACTGACGAATATAGCGAATGTAAAAGAGTGGGCTCGTTTTTTTGATCGCGGCTGCTAATTATATACTATGTGTGTGGCCCGATATGTGGGCGTGCATGCGCGGCGACGAGAGTCAACCGTGGTCAATATCGGCAGGGGCTCAATGAAAAATGGCAGTGCCTTCTGCCTGCAAGAGTTCCTCTATATGTGAACCTCTATGCGTTCAGGCTGCGTAATATAAATCGCTATAGTTAGATCGATTTTTAATTATACTCAAGCCATTAGTTTATACTTACAAGTTGATCTTGGATTTGCATGCGTAAGATTATATGTTCACAGCAGATTGCCTGTTCTAACCGTGATTAGGTCTTTGGTAAACTGGACAAACCAGGACCGCGCTACCGTTGTTGTGTTGGCAAAGCCAATTGAAGATATCTCGACCGCCATTAGGTCAGTAATTTTAACCGTAATTATCGTGTTGTTCGCTAGCACTACTGTGACTATAAGGGACCGCACATATGCATAGACACATATATAGTTTGTCGTAGTTCATCTGAGCGTAAAAGTGATCACTGACTGACGTAGGGTTTTCCAAATAGTTCTCATATAGTTGTTGTGTGGCTAGATGACAGCCACAGCTCCTACGTTAGGCGAAAAATTTTCTGGCAGATGTTGGGAGCATCACTGGAATATATAATTGTGTTCAGTGATAAGTGTCCCTTAGGGAAAAGCTTCGTTAACGGTCGGCTGATGCTATCGCGATTCTTATAGTGAGGCAACATCCTTTTACATAAGGGCAAATTCGACAAGCGGCATTAGTGATTTCAGCTTCGGCAATTCGAGGCCGGACGGAAACTATTTCTTGTTTTTTGTCTCCTTCGCATAGTTCTGCAGCGCAGATTACTCTTCTGTAAGCGAGCCCTAACATGGGAGAAGCCAGCTAACGCCAATGAGCCTACCTTGAACGCGACGTGCAAACAAATGCACGTTGAGGCGACCGTGAAGCCGCTCAATGGAATCGCTCTGTTACGCCCAGTGGCGTACGAGGTCAGGGAAGGTGTCAAAATGCTTGCAACGTATGAACGCCTTGTGGCAGTACCTTAACCGATAGATAACGTTAACGCGTCACCTATCGTACACCTGTTTTATTCGGTATTATTATTATATGGCAATAAAACAATGAAAATAGTTCCAATGCGTACAGCTCACCCTGTAGTGGAATACTGCTAGCTGTTTAGGGCTGGCTAGCTTAGTTCGTGTAGAGCTTATGCTTAAGTTATTGTTGTATCTCAATCAATATGGATTCGATGTCCACATTGTCTAGGAATTATTTTTTCTAAATTCAGTTATCATAAAAATAATTTTCCATGACGTTACAGTTACCGCTTTCATTGTTAGTGCACTATATAACGAGCTGCTTCGATAGACCTGTACACAGAGAACTCGCGTGAGACTCGCGCTTAATCGAAAGAGTGCATTCAGAATCGTTGTCCAATGCATTTACCCATAATACACAAAAACAAAAAAAAGAAACCCCAATCACGGTGGTGCGAAGCACTCTGCCATCGAGGTATCCAGATTGGTATGAAGACCATACTGCTTCTACAGCTGCAAGCATCTGTAAATATGGCGATGTTCATGCCGGTTCGATTCAAGCGATACGACGAAGCCTACAGACCGTTGATGGAATTATTACTCTATAGATTTACTTACAGATATACTGATCATAGCATCAAAGGGCCAGCGTTTAAGTAGGAGTATATTTACTTATTCACTCTTCGTCCAGTTGCTGGTTGACGAAAGAAGCATTCGATAGTACATCTACCACTGCTTCCGCCGCCATTATTGCTCATTTTCATGTTGAATTTGGTAGAGTTTTAATGTATGTGAGAGATAAACCTAGTAGTACTAATACAATATGTACAACAAGATGGCTGCTTCGTACCATAATAGAAGCAGCTGTATAATTGGCCTATTCAGATTTTTACCTTAACGTTTTCTGAACCCGTTTGATCTACCCGATCTCGCTCAGAGCGTCTACCAACCCTCTTTAGGGGCACTGAAGCAAGCTCTACGTCTGGTGTCGCCGTTAGACATCGCATTAGACGGCTGGCCCCCAGTATACAACGGCCCGCTAGGGGCACTCGCGCTGCTTGCTATTCGCGCGTTGGAACGTGTCCGTCGACTGCTAGCTCCTCGACTTTTCTTCCTCGCGTTCTTTTTGGATATTTTAAAGAAAACCGACAGCGCATATAATGTTTTCTACGGAAGTCCTGTACGAGTTTCAGTCCATCAATTAGTATCTGATCGTTTGGCACAGTCTCAGTGTCTTCGTTCGACACATTTATGTCAGCTTTCTCCATAATATATGCTTAAACATATTTTCTGTTTCGAGGAGGAATAGAAGTAACCATAAACACTTGGTTGACCATGCGAATTTGTGCCGCCCGACATTACCTTATCGTCCCTTGTTGTTTGTATGAGCCAAGAGCGAAAGTGAGACTGCGCAGTGGACATACAGGTGTGAAAATCTCTCCTTTGCGGGAACAGGTTAAAAGTAAAGAATATTTACTATTGCTATTGCACGGTTTATAACAGAAATGACGCACATCCGCTGGACGACAGGGTTGACAGCGGTTCCGCTAGATCTACCATGGAAACTATGTGAAATAAATGGAAATTCATAAAAAAAAAAAAAAAAAAAACGATAAGATAACTAGTTGTTTCGTTAACTATTCATAGGTTAATTAGTAAACAATTTGCCAAGTGATCTCGTCGACTGCTGTTATGAATCATATGATAGATAAATCATCACAAGGTTGATCGATCCGACCTGCATGGTCTGTAAGCTAAACAATCCCACACGGATTGAAATCCCACCTCTGTCCCAGCGCAGGAACTACACTTTCTATCAATAGCATTGCTTTCTTTTCGCAACAAGGTACTTTCACATTTGTGTAAAATGTTATAGATAAAATGATAAATAGCTTAGTTCACAGGAATTGAGGCGGCTACTGAAACAATCGGATACACCTTCGCTTTGGGGTGTCCCCATCGACTGTATCGTGGAAAAAATAAGACATCGTACTTGCCAATACCATCTTTTATAAAGGTTTTAAAGCCACTATAAGTATTTTTTTTTATGGCAAACATTTCAAAAATAAGGAGATTTGTTCCGACTAAAAGGCATAACTCTTAAAGAACAACTGGCAGCGATCTCACCAATATAGCTGGTCGGCCTATAGTTGCTGCTAACATTAATTACTGAACCAATGAAAGTCCCATTGGAAAGACTATTAAGCAGCATAGTATATGGCATAGTTGATCATGGACGTCTCGTTACTGCAATACACACAATTACAGTGCCCGCACTCGAAGGCCCAATGCATCGCGTGCCACACAAACATATTGCCAGCAACGTCAAACGTTTCAAAACCTACAGATGAAATCTTCTGCCGCGACGGTTGTTCTCGTTTCCATGTAACAAAATAACTATGCTTTTTTTTTATTCGAATTTTAAATTTTAATTTAAATCTATGCTTAATAGCTCCAATATCATTTTTGGCATTGGAATACCTAAACGTGTGAACACATTTAGATAGGGCATCGGCAATCATGATCTGAAACTCGTCATTAGAACTGAGATATCTGTTCGTTTTCCTAAAAACTTTAAAAAAGTTACGCAGTCGACTTGGTTGTGGCAAGATGGTAGTTTGTAAGCTCATGCCCATGACAAAGATAGCTTACGGACCCGTGTAAAATATCGCCTCGATGACCGTTTCGCGGCCTAGGGGAAGACGTTTCGGTTATATACTCTTGCGCTATATTGAGCCAAGATTTGTTGCGGTCTCTCAGCAGCCTCGTTACCTAACTAGCCAACATCTTAAAAGATACCCCTTACGAATGTACCTGAAGTTCGAGGTCTGCAAAATCCGCTAAAGCGGAGTAGATAGAGAGATTCAGGCAGGATGACTTGAGGTTCTCAAAGATACAATGATGCTGATAATTGGACAAATAGTAACTAGCATAAGAGATAACGTCTTATTCAAAAAGTAAGGTTTTTTTTTAAAAAGAATTGTAGTGTCAACTCTACGGGAGCTAGAGTTACCAAAATATACAATGTGCGTTCGTAGCTCGCTCAACCAAGTATGGTCAGTTAGCACTCTGAACGACCAGGCTCTATCCTGGTCAACGTCAAACGTGAACGATAATTGAAGGTACCTTGCTTATTATTAGACTACTTGAAGTGAGCCTGACATATAATAAGCAATACATCTTGTGTAGTCTTTGAAGTGCTTACGCACAAATGCCAAGTCGAAAAGTAGCTGATCAGCACATGATGAATTGATGTTTTTCTTATACTTATATATCTCGAACCATGATTTCCTCCGAACTAAATACGCGGTAACCGAACCAATCGGTAGTTTCATGGGAACTCCACATGTTTGCGGAGTTAGACATCTTCTATTACGAACTGCTGAAATTGAGCTTTCAGGCTATGATTGTACGACTGTCGAAAAACTATTTTTATGGCCATGTAGATGCTTTAGTTCATACCCGTGGGTTCTGTGAGCGTTCATTCATAAACGTATCTTTTTTAGGTTCATAGAGCCTTGTAGAGGGAAAAGGTTTCAAGCCTTGTCCCGTCCACAATGTAAATAACCCATAGAGTGGACATCGTGCTTTTCGTCGTAAAACCGTGTCTAGGCTCTTTTAGTGCCTCGCAAAAAAGCATAACATAAACCAAAAAAAAACAACGTAGAAAACACATGGTCACGTTTCACTGAAAGACATTATCCTTGATTTTATATATAAAATGAAATAGTATAAATTAGAGTGGTCATCCTGAAGTATTGTATCCGAAAAATAAAATTTGAGTTTCTCACCTTTTTCTAGGTTCTCTTTCAGATTGTTTGTTTGGCGGACCTTCAACCTTCTGCTCCAGCCTTAAGCTCTAGACAGCCTATGCTTGTACTTAAATGTACTGCTATAAATGTTAATTTAGTTTGTCTCCCTTCGCACCCCAGGAACATATTTAGGCTTAAGGTACAGTTGGCACGTAATGGAGTAAACAAACAATTCCTGACCATTAAATGTGACGGGGACGATTGCCTGTCTAACATAATAGTTGAGAATTGATTGATCGTCAATCAATAGGACCGTGTATGTACTGTGACAGTAGCATTGCACGGCTACGTATGTATTACTAACGAGTTGACTCATATGTGGGCAGTTGACGCAACAGCTGACTTTATGTAAAAGTGTAGATAGATATGTAGGCACAAGTGAGAGTCGATCCCGGCCACCGCTCGTACCCTTATCTAATTTATTCTTAATTAGCATAAAGTACGTTTGTATTATTTTTCTGAATATGATGCATGGTGTTGAACATTAATGGAATAAAAACGTGGCGCTATGGCCAGGGTTATTTTTTGCAGAAGTTTGTGCCGTCGCTTTTTAACAGAAGTCCGGCAGGTGAAATTGACTACGCTGTGCGTTTGTCACCGATTCCTGGTGATTTTAGTGCTTTACCGCTAGTTTCAGGGCTCTGTGTTCGAGTATAACCTCTCAATCGTATTGGAAGGACGCATGTCGTTTTTAGCAGAAGGAACGCGATGATTACTTGCTGCGTGTTTATTGATCACCACCGCAGGTTCAGAAACACTTATTTTCGACCACTCATTCTCGGCTGAGGATAATACAAGTCCCTCCTCGCTCCGATTTCTTTGACCGATTTTCTGTTCGATGAAGAGGCAATCAGAATCAGTATCATAGTAAGCTATAGCCGTAACAGCAGATAGAACATAGCTTTATCATTTGATTTTTGTGCGAGCATCATCATGGCTTTTTGCGGCGGGATATTTATTTAACGTCGCAAAGCTTTGACCATTGTACGGTACGGTCCTGAATGCAAAGACGCGTGTACTCTCGCCATTATCATCATAATCGCTGCGATAATCTTCGTCGAAAATGAAAACGAAATAAATCATTCGTTAAGAACAACGACGACGATCACAATGGCGACCGATGTTACGGAACTGCCTGAAGCTGCTCCAGCGCCTGAGTATGCGGGCATTAAAGGAGGGTCAATCATTGTTTCGCTAGCGTCATATGGGGCATTTTTTGTTTTATCCGACAATTAGAATCAAATCAAACAGTGTATAGTAAACAGGACTCAGGACAATGGATCACATAGACGGCATGGTCATATAAATAATCTGTGTTGATTCTGGCTGAGCTCTCACACTGATGGAGAGAAAATGATAGGAAGCGAGATGGTCGACTTCACGGGCGCGTACAGGGGCTGCATGAAGGTGAATGTGTTGTTCGGTACTGTAGGACTATAAAGACGGACATGGCAGAAACAAATTACAAATTGATGTATTATAGACAGATAAGATAACAGCAATTTAAGATTACACAAAACAGATACGTGCGCAAAATCGATACTCGCAACACAAAGATATCGCACACATTCGAAAATCATTATTTCCGCTGAATCTCTACAGCTTAGCTGCTACAATCACGACGCTATTCAAAACTTTTAATACATAGTCGGCGCCTGAGACGGGACGAACGAAGGAGGCGTGGCAAATGAAGCGCTCATCCCGTTTACGCTTCTTCCCAAGTATTGTCGAAGAACCTATGTACCGATGCACACGCGGTAAATCTTAACTTTACTGCCCGTCAGAAAAAGTAAGTGTGCTTTTTTCGGGGCTTATCCAGAGGAAAGGCAATTTCCATGCAATATTCGTGTGTTATTGCAAAAGCTAGGGTTCTTCATGTAATCAGTAGAAGTTACCTTCATAAACATCCACTCGACGGTTCTCGTACGTACGAACTTGATCGAGGTGGCTTCTGATGTCCATTCACAATCAAGTACCCATAAGTGTTTTGATCAGATAAATCTGCTTAGCAAGGAGACGTAAAAGATTATTTAGTATGCGAATATGAGACGGTTTGCATTTATGAGAAAGGTAATGTGTTTCATCTGCGCTGTGTCGGGTCTTAAGATAGAAAATGCTTTCTCGCTCGGTCATCCCTCTGCCTCTATAGTACACCATGTTAGATTTTTTTGCGGCTCGTGATTAGGCTTTAATGGTAAAATCTACAAGCTTATGCAAAAATGACAGAAAAAAAAATCTCTTCGTTCTGGTACTTTTTATAACGAACTATCTCGTTAACAAAATATCAAACGTATCAAAACGAGTGCGACTAAGTGTAAGTCGAATAACTTACAAACAATATTGTGTGTTATAATACCCTCAAGCTGTGCTATGGTTATTTGTACATATACCCGCGATGCAGCACTTGAAAGTATTTCGATTCGCTACCATGTGCCCTTGGATATATTTAGACAAATCTGTAGACATGAACTCGCTGAACCATATCCAACAATGTGGAGTAAGTGTTTTATACTACCGCACTTGCCGTGTGCCGTATGTAATTGATAAGGCGTGAGCCAGTGTCTTTCGAAATCGCGTTATTGAATTCGAATAATTTCGAAATTTCCGCTTTCGCCGACTTGAAATATGGTCTTGTCCATTAATGCATATATATCTATGCACTATTTTAATAATAACAAGAGGTTGAATTTTTCCACTAGTTCCTGCTAGAGGTTAAAATACTCATATAGGTTTCAACTAAAAGATTTTCTACTTCATCTCCTTTGTATAACATGAGCTTAAGCTTGGCAAAAAACTTTTAGCTAACTTAGCAAAAAATTGACGACCGACCATGAGATCTTCAGCCGATATTTCAAGGACAGATTTTTCAATCAGAATTAAGCCTAAAATTAATAGACGATAGCACATCCTTTTACATGTCTACCTATCGCAATGAACTAACAACTCCTTAAGTTTGCCTCTGCTGGACTGCGTCGAAGGCTATCGCGAAGTCGCATTGCCCCAGTTGTTGAGGTACGCCATAAACCATATGTAGTATATCATTAGTCAATATATGCACATAAATGCCGACGCCTTCCTTTCATTGTCACCCACAATAACGATAGCTTGAATCGGCGCCAATGCAAATAGGACTAAATGGACTGCAATAAATCTTCTGCAATAATAATATTTTCGAGTATTGGACATGTTCAGTCAATACGGCAAGGAACGCGTTTCGTAGCTCTGATCCGTTTAGTCATTAATAATTAAGAGCGGTTTTCATGAATGATATGATGAAACTGATGGATCAACCTAGCAGACTGGTAACAGTGGTGGTGCTCTGACCTCGGCAAGACGGGCTAGAGCTGCGCAAATAGAAAATAGGCCCAGCCGAAACGATTGAAGAAGGGCCGAAACTGCTTTAAAGTGTCGTATTTTTGTCCCTATTGTTGTTACCGTCGCTGTCAATGTAAATCTGCTTGGATGCGGAACTAAGTTCTGTTCTTGACCCATGTACATATTTCTACCATCATGGCTACTCTAGTGCTGTTGTTACGGTTGTTGCTATCGCTGTCATTGATGATTAGTTCATTTATTTACCAGTTGCATTTCATCGAACGACGATGCCGTTCTGTACAGATGGGTAGTAGAGGCAACGCTGGTAATATCGGGGTTACGAGTTCCCTGACAGACAGACAGACTAGGAGCATCTAGGTAAAAAATACAGTTTCACTGGTCATTAGTGCCGGTGCTATACAGTATTGTGATCGCCTGCAGAGGGGAGATTAAACTGTTGATGTTTTCGTCACGTTTTTGCTTGCATTTTTTGGTTGCTGATATTGGAACGATACATTCATTGCTAATAACAACAGCGGTCAAATGAAAAACCCATTTGACGAGTTGTCATTTTCGACTACATCATGGACTGTGCCGATAGTTGAAGACGCTATCCTTTCATGTTAGTTGGTGCGCGAAGTTCCGATCCTTTACAGACCTAGTTAGTCATCCCCATAGCCAAACTTAGCAACCATAGACCTCCTTTGATGGTATATGTATTTACTAGATAACAATTGATCGAGTGCCATCTTTTACTCGTTGCATAAGATAAAGTTTTGATGCATTGAGCACCAGTGAGTACCGATCGAGCACTCGGTGTCGCGATTGTCTCTAGACCCGTTCTAGTATTTTTTTGGTAACAAATCATCTCGATATGGCTGTTGGAGTTGTTATTAGAGCAATAGCGTGTAAGGGGTTACCGGATATTTCACATATATTGGTATTATTATTGTTACAGCTTCGCTTGTCACCTTCGTAACCTAATGAATCGTCGCAGAACATTCGTTAGATCATATAAGTTTCGGATGTTGTTCTTACGCCTCTCCTTTATGGGTGCCTCCTAAAGGGGGTTTGCAGACAAAGTGATGATCCATTAAATAAGCGTGATAATAAAATGCGTGTCGCTTCGTCATTCATGTCGGTAAGGCGCTGTCCTGTGAGCGCCTGATGAATATGTAATAAAAATTATAGCACTTTAATGTTGCGTTATCATGTTTTAGTGCCATGTGTCTATTAAATGGTAGAGTTCATTAAAATAAAGTTACCAGTCGGTTAGCAGTTAGAAGCGATAGGGCAGCGAAGAGTTTTTCATTATGAGAAGATATGGCCTAAATTAAGGATTAGTAGTAATGGCGACTTAGATGGGATTGAACACAGCTCAGCGACCAGTCCTTTTTTCATAACAGATTTCGATGATGATTGACTAATAGTCGGGGCCTATGTAAGTAGAGATTAGACATGTGTTAAAAATAGAATAGCGCTCTAACGGCGCAAGCAATAGTGACATACCTAGGCACGTAACAATTCTACAATGCCCAACATAATCCATGCTATATAGAATAGATATCAGTCAGTGGTCAGATTGATACGGGTACTCATGTCTCCCAACAGAACCGTTGTGCTCTTACCAACGAAAGTAGCTTGTAAACAGTTGGCTTAAACTAGACAATTATGTCAATAGCTGTTATTAATGTCTGAACACTGGACAGTGAAATAGAAAGGTATTCCGCTTTCATGCTGTTCTTGTCCTGAGTTTTTCAGCCACACCTAACAAAAGTAAATAAATTAGTTTCTATCCTAATAAATAATAAAATATAGTGCCGGTTCTCTGCTTTGTAGAAACACTTATTTCATCGAAACTGATGTACCAATTGGGAAATATAACTCTGCCCGACAGGCTAATTGCTCCTTAAGTTAACAATATGGTGGCTTTCCTTTAATTATTTTAACAAAAAGGAAAAAACAAGCCAAAAATATTTTAATTCTAATAATCAAATCGGGAAGAGATACTGGAAGGCATTTAGAAAAAAATATGTTAAGCATAACTGGCACAGTTGGCACATATGTTCTTCCGGGACGTTTTTGCAGTTTAGATTGATTTGTAATGTTAATCCTGTTGTGAAAAGTTGAAACGTGATGTCCAATGGACTTCGTGGCAAGCTTCATTTGAATCGGAGCGTGATCGTATCGATATTTGTGTTTGATGAACAGCTAACAAAAACAAAACCGCTACGCCCCATGAATTAAACTGACTATACTTCAATGTTGCGGATCGTGTCCTAATCAAAGTTCATAATTTGACCAATTTTGAATAAAAAATCATTGAACGAAATAAAACTCATCGATCCAGAAAGAATAAAGAAAAGCAGAACAGGTTACAGTGTCAAAACTAGACAATAAAAGAAAATGGCGTCGTATTAAAACGGGTTCGACCGCAAACGACGTCTGGCCAGGCACTAGGTATGACTGAGCAAAAAAAACACGATACGATGCCCAAAAATGTAAATGCTCACTTTTACTACGACGCATCAAGGCGTTATAAAAAAGAGTAAATGACTTCTTCTAAAAGAGCGAAGAGCTTCTGAACGGTTGGATTAAATTTACAGAAATATAAATAGCAGAGCGCGGAACTAAAAGCAATATTTTCATCTATTTTAATTCAGGACTACGACAGAGATGCTGGACCGCGTGACAGCTGGCAGACAGTCACATGCACACTTGTTGTTTAACTGCTGCCGAAGCTCTATATGGAAGTGTGCAGTTCTATACATGCCGTTTAATATACCTTAATGTTATCATTTGTTATTGCCTCCAGCTGGTACATAGTTTTGTTTGACTCTCAGGTCGCTTTCGTTTGTTCTAACTTAACTTTTGCTCATCTAACGACTAAGTTAAGTCATCTAAGTTAAGTGATAAAGAGGAGTTGTTTAGCGCACGTAAGCAATGATATAGTAGACCCTTTCGAGATTATTCTATCGCAAAAAAATTTAACTTGTCATGATGTCACTTTGTCCAAGTCAATAAGTGTATTGTTCTACTGTTCAGCTGACAATTGAACGAGTCGGAAGCTCAATTTTACTTAGTTATTAGGCCATATTATTACATCGACCATGTTTGTTTCTTGCTTTTTTCAAAAAAACAAAAAATGTGCGCCCTATGCAAACATGATATCCAACGCTAAATTCACACTGGCAACAATCTGAGGATTGCTAAATACGAATAATAGGGCAAAAGGGCGCTCTAACCCAGAAAAACAGTAGTCACCTAACAGAGTCCGTTTGGCGGGAATTTTCTTGGCCTAGTGCTATCTTCTATGTTAACTTGTTCTTTGCACGATGTTCCGGCAGCTACGCGAAGTCTTCCCGGAATACCCTGCTAGTTTTGGCTAACCTATTTACCGGGATATAAGAAAGCCACTTCGAAGTAGAGACTGGTAGATAAACGAGCGCAGAGTTTTCTACAAGGAGTGCAATTTTATGCACATAGGTTCATCGCGATCGCCGTATTGCTACCGTTCAACATGGTCAAACCATCTGTATTTCTTAAACTGGACGTCTGTCAACGATGATTAGAGGTTGTTGTTGTATAGGTTAAGTTTTCTTTAATGTTAAATTATATTTCTCGAAAGTATATTTGAAGCGAAAATAACTGCAACTTTCGTGCCTTCATGCCTTGAGAAGAGGGTCTACGAGGCTTTCAGCGATACAAATACTGAAGAATTTATGATAGCTGCTCTTGCGTTCATGGGCTATATAACAGTGATATAAACACTTTTATCATTTTTTTGTACGTTTAGCTTATTAGTATTTTAATGAGGCGTTCAAGTTACAGAGGACTATTGAATGTCGAAATTATGTTAACTAAAGTTGCATAACGGACTGATACAAGAACGGGCAGTTCCGTTAACAGAATAAAGGGCCGAAATATCTTTACTCACTCATTTAAATCCAAACAAAAAATAATTCCAGTAACTAGACGTGGTTTACGTCCAACAAGTGTTTATAAGACAGGGGCCAGGGCAAATGCTGTGAAAGGAATGACTGAATGGAAATGCCGATTATTAATTGCTTATTTCTTTTTTTGTTAGAATTGAACTTCAGCGTATATTGAGAAAGAGTGTTATCGTTTTCATACACGCCCCTTCTGGGGCTTTCCAAAGCCCAGCAAGCGCAGAAGCTGATAGCAACCTGTAGCAAAGACGTTTGTTTAAGTGCCTACAAAAGCCAGAAGAGCGCTCAAGACTGTTGGCTTAATGTTTGTCTATCGTTGAGCTAAGTTTCGACGACAACTTCGGAGAAAATAATACCGTATGCCTCTCTCCTAACCGCATAAAATCTCACGAACGCGCCATAGGGGGCGCTATACTTCACTGAATCACTGATACACTGCGCCCTGTATGTAATACGGTATGTGGAACAATTTCACAAGATCGCAATTTTTACAGACGACCCTTTTGTCACGTATGTTGTCGGTGATACGCGTGCACATTCTAGTGTGCGTATGAAGTTTGCCAAGATAGATAAAGTAAAAATGGTCTTTGAATCATGGAAGCGCCGCAAGTGTCCATCGCCGCGTTTCACACTTCCTGCGCTACCGTTATCGAGCGAGGGATCCTTTTAAAACAACGGCAAACCGTTCCTCTTTACGGTATTTCACTAGAAACTTCAGGATGATTATCACATTCGAGGTCTGTTTAAAAATTGATGTCCTAATTTAATATTTCGGTAATGGTAAGGCAACGCGTCATCTCGTCTAAATATGTCTAATAGGTGTGTAAAGTTAGCAGAACGATTTTGTTTGACAAAACGAAGCTTGTCTATTAGTAGTATGGCACGCACAAATACACGTGTATGGAGGGCCGAAACTTCCTTTTCTAGCTAGAGACTTTTCATTTCGTTAATGTAGCTAAATTGTTGCAATAAAAAGCGGATTCAACAGGGATACCCTAGAAAAATCTGTATAATACTACATATGGTGTATTTTAAAAGTGCGGCTGATCGGCGTTTAACCATCTTACCGGACTGGTAAACCTGCCGGGTATGCCATATGTCTATCTGCGCATCTTTATAGCCGACAGGTTTTTTTTCTACAGTTTTAATGTTCACGGCTCTGCTGTAAAACTCTTTTTTTTTTGGAAACAACTCTATTATTTGTATTGTATTTGTAAATAGATATATTGTATGTAATGAGTTGAACTGCGTGATATTTCTCTCTAGCGCTGTTCGATAAACCGAATTGCTATATCCGAACTGGCCTACTCGGACGTTAATCGATAGAACCAATAAGCATTGTAGTTGTTTTTATGTAGGGTGCGCAAAAGGTCGGCCTTTTACTTCGAAACGTTCGAGATGGGCTTTTCTACGTATTTCATGTTCATATTAAATCAACCCAAAAGGTTAAATGTGCACCGTACAGGGAGGGTAATGGCAGCTATGTGCTCTTCTAGAGACCGCTCGCGTAACCGAATTCGTTCTTTCGCACGATTCTGCATCGTTACCCCGTATCACCTTCGCCACACACTTCACGAACACGGTGTTTGAAATGATGGATTATCTTCAATGGCATCTAATTCACATTATTCCACTGCTTGAAGACGTGTCGCAGAACGCTCGTCGATAGACCGATCCCTGTTAAAAGTGACGTCGTTAGATCGCGACCCGCACTGTTGTCTACTGCAACCGTGACATATTCGCTAGCTTCGTAGTCTTAGCGTCACCCATATTCTCTGCAACACTTGGATAATGTCAAGTGTAATTGGCTTTCCGTTTCGATATTAAAGTTTTTTTTTTTTTTTTTTTCGGAAAAAAACGAACTATTGCCGCACACCGGAAACGCTGGTGTATTTATCGCGCGATACAGCAGCGCCTGTCTTCTTCCCTGTTCGTCCGCAAACGGGAGGGGGAAAGCGTTGACACGAAATACGTTGCGCTTCAGACGTTGTCACCTAATGACATAATATCATAGTGCTGGCACTAGGATTACAAATACGCTGCATATTGAATCTACTCTTAGTTAGGGCCATATACGTATCTCTTTCCACTTGAGCAGAGAACTTACCTTCTACATATACGTCCCATATAGTGCTAAAAGAAACCGGCAACCCCTAAATCCACCTGAACATTTCGAGCTCTCGATACAAATAAATGTATGATGAAAATATTAAGATAGGTTTGATGCGTGTTCACCAACATTCAACTGCTGCCGACGGCCGAAAGCTGACGCCATGACGGGATACCATCACGAGCACCGTTGCAGTGACTGTTTCGTATTTTAGCACGACAACTTAAGTACATCAATTCAAGGAGTACCAAAGTTCAATAGGGATAGCGACTTTCCAAGGTTCGTCATTTTGTTTCTCAGCCTGTTTCAATCTATCCTTCGACAATCCCCAAAGTGTCAATCATACAATAAAAATTCTGTGACGATTCACGCACATACGTATATCTGCCAAGTATTAATGAGACGACATCTAATCCTATAGTAATGTAATACGTTTTACAGAGATCACCGAATAATAGAAATGTCATACAATATATTTTTATCGAGCAATCAATGCTATGGCCAGTGCTCATAATCATTATTACTTCAGTAATACGAAGCGTTGATTTAACCTACGCTAATGGATCATTTGAGGTCGATCGTTTGTGGATAGGAGCATATCGACGAAGATAGTAAAGGAGACAAAATATCAATTATGAAAGAATGGTCCGTTTATATGGTCCGTACAATGGTCCGTTATGGTTCCGTAGATACGGAAATATGAAGTATTATTAAAATATTATGACAAAAAATGATTCCACCTTAATAGTCAAGCTAGAAATAACTGCTTCGGCCCAAACAAGGAGGCAACCATGCGGCGCTCTCATATACATATCTATATATTTCATCTTGTACGACATATATATAAACTTACGTATTTCATTTTCTGTAGGCTCGCTCTACAATACAGGAGATACAACAGCTATCGTCTCTCATCAACCTCTGTAACTAAATAACAACGACGTGTAAAACTCAGAACGCCAAAGCACAGGAACCAGGAAATATTGTTAGCTATCTTGCGGTTTATAAATAACCACAATTTTCCGAAATACGCCAGTACGCCAGTAGAACTCATGACTTCTATCATGTTCAAAAAAGTAGATTGAGTAATTACTTATTTAGTTTCATCCAAATAATCAAAGGCGCATTTGTCGCATCTAAAGCCCACGCTTTACGCCCTTGCAAAAGAAAAGCATCTTTGGCGCGCAGTCGATCTTGACGAGGTGTATTTTTTCGACGACTTTCAACCAGTATACATGTTAGTTAGCCGGCAAAACGCTCGATTTTTTTTTATCAACCCAATTCATTATCGGCTATCTTTAAGGTTAACGCCAATTAAGGCTTCTAGCGAACTACGCATATATCAAAGATTCTCTAAGTCCAGCAAATCAGAAACCGACTGATCTGCGTAAATAAAAATAGATTCCTACTGTCATTCTATCTATCTATCAATAGTATCATCGCATCCAAATTTGCATCACACACATGTTACGAATCATCAGTGATTCGTTCTGTTCAGACCTCAGAACACAATCAGATAATAAGGCTTAATTCATGCACGACGACACCTAGAATCTAGTCTGCTGAATATATGACCTTTTTCATTTGTTGAAGGGTACAGAAATGTTTCCATTTACAGACAGTTTTTCCAGAGATAAAACGATATTATCTAACGTTGACATTATGATTTTGGCAATTTCGCAAATAGCCTCTTCATAGGAAACTCTGTAAATAAATCCACTCAACGCTGGCTTTGACTAGTTAAACATAGTCATACACAATGCGTGTGTGAAATTTATTCCTTATTTACAACTACACGAATCGCGGCTAGACGCCGAAAAGTTCGTGAGGACACCATTTACATTTATTTATGATACGTACAACAGCGGATGCACGTACATACACATACACACAGGTCAATTAACTCGTTATGTTTTTCGTACTTACCGCACTCAAAGTTGACCACTCACTGGGGTCAAGCTGATGTTGAAGTCGCTCCTGGTTTTCTACTATTCGTATGAGCCGTACAATAAATTGAACAGTGCACTTTGTGTTTACTTCCAACCGTTGAGTGCAGGCCAGAATCAAAAACGAATGTGATAGAAACGCTGATTAATCTATATGCCTTTGACCACTATTATATACACGATATTTAATATTATTGCTATAGCCGGCACTCTTGCGGGTTAGCAGTTGAAAAAAATTACCGCTTTTATAATAACAACAACAGTAGAAGCCACGGAGCCATACGAAAAATGTACGCGCTATGAGACTGTGCGGTTAACGATCACTGCTGTAACTCAACGGATAATAAATTAACTAAAGTTTTTCTGTTTACCGGCCCTTCCATTAGATTATCGACTGCTAACCCTATGAAAAGGGGGACCACAGGGCGTCATTAGACCCGAATCGATTGCTGCAATGACGACCGCCTCCGCTGTCGTTGCCGCGATTCCTACTATTCGGACAACTGCTAATGTTAACACCTCCCGAATCAGAAAGAGCTTTGCCTTCGCCTTAAGTCATCGCACATTCATACGTACTCATAACAACGATCTTGCGTCCACCAAGTCCTGCATGTATTTATTAATTACGGCGATGGCCAAAGACAGGTACTGCCTGTACTTGTTGTTGGCCATCCGACAAACAGGCAGATAAACGTCTGGACACCAGCCTAACCCTCAACTTTTCAGTACCTGGACATTTCGTAAATAATTTCTCTTACATTTTGTATAAGTGGCTATTATGAGCAAGCCCACTATTAATGTTCAGCTATTAATTACACGCTGTTTTACTTCTTAATTAACGGAAAAATCGATAGAGATATAAGTGTTCAAGGAAATAAAAAGCGCGGGCCCTGAATTCCCACTTCCCTCTTGGGGAAGGTACGAATATTGTCGCAACACGGAGCGTTCGTTTCTAAAAGACCAAACAGTAATGAAAGGGATTGGTTTCAGAAAAGTACTCAGAACATTTTTGGTTCTAAAATTAGATCATTATGCCGGTGGTATCGCTTGTAAAGGTACTAATCGTGGGGTTTGGTCGGCGTTAGCCATGCTGGAAATAGCTAGTAGGTCATACAGCACGTGTTGGAGGAGGCGCTTTGCATTGTTTAACTGACATTTTCTCTGTCGCTTTTTTGCCACGCACGCCGCTGGCCTCTATCTAAAGCATAACGACCGAGTTCCCAAATGTACTTCAGAATCTCTTCGGGGTTGCGACAGTAATGGCAGCACTTACATCATAAGCCAGGCTGAAGAGGATAGATTTGATCTAATCAAATTTTAGTATCATGCTGACCTAAGTCCTAATTCAGACAGCTAGTCGTCTCCACAAAAAGCATGCAGAACAGACATGACGCTTAATTAAAGGTAGATAACAGCCGGATGTTCATCGTGTGTTTGAAAGGCCCACCACGGCAACGAATAAATAGCCTACGTTCCGCTTGCGCGGCCCATTCCCACACGAAAATTAGGCCAGCCTGAACGAAAATAAGCATGATAATATTTTCTTCGCAAATTCTTTCATGTTTACCTTTAATGGCAGCGTTTATGTTCTGATTACTTCGTTCGGAATTTGTTAAGAAGATCGTCCATACTGTTTGCCTGTCCAGGGGCGGACATCCTTAGCTCCCCGTTTTCCTGACCTCTGGTCGATGTTTGCTGTTCGTGATCTTCCGACGCAATTCTGGTTTGCCGTGGCTGTTACCATCGCTGTTGTAGTTGTTGTCTACATACTGTTTGTTGCTGCTCTATGCATAGGCGATTGTGGCGAGTCTCTGCTGTTCCCACCACGAAAAACCGATTTTTTTACGATTAGCGATGCCAACTGCGGTCACCGTGTGGCAATAACCTCCGATCTTGCTGTTGGTGTAGTTGCCTGTGTTTTTGAGATCGCACCCCTTTTCTTAGGTCCTGTTACGGTGATGCGCATAACTGCTGGCCTAGCTGCTACTACTGTTATTTGTGGCTGCGTGTCGATCAGCGATGTGATGGCTTTATGGTATCATGGCGTCGCGTTGTACCTCTCAGAGTTTGCCCACCATCCCGCTGATCCTTATATAATGGTAGATATAATCAGATCGGAGTTTGCCTGTTTACTTTGCCGTACCAAATCAATCACATGTGTATACTACCTGCTGCTGGTACAGCACATATCAGTGGCAAAAAAAAAGTAGAGATTAGTAGGATACTACCTTAAATTTGTCTGTTGGCTGGTTTGCTTTGATACGTTTACTTCCGTTATTCTTTCACTAAACGTCCTCCTATATTATCGCTCAATGGTGCCCCGCTAGAGGCAACGACCACATTGTTCCATTACGGGCCCCTTAAGAACAGAAGAAAAGTTTGGCTGATCTTGTCTTCACCGCAGTGAAGCCTACGCGGTACTGTAACACCGATTAATATCCGCCGCCGCCGCCGCCGCCACCGCCGCCACTAAGGCCATTACTATCGGCATACTTGCCCCTCCATCAAAGCGGCAATCATCGAAAATTGACGACTGCAGTGGCCACGGCCACTGCGGTACAACGATGTCTGCAACGGCGGTAGAAGGGAAACTACAGCAACGCGTGCGGTCGAGGGCTTCGTTTGTTCCTTGGTTTGTAGCTGCACGTTTTTGGTCATCGTCTTTGCAGGGGCGATGGTAACTGAGAAGGCATCTCAACAACGGCAGTAGCAGCATGCGGCAACAGCAGAAGCGGGCAAGAGTCAGCGGTAAGACTTTGTGGTGATGGTGGCAGAGGCGGCAACGTCGTCGTCGCCGCAGCCGCTGCTGCCCCCGGTGGAGGAGAAGTGGTCGCCCTGCGGACGACGTTTTTGCCGATGACGACGACGACGACGACGAGGTCTGCGGCTATGGAGCTGAGGGAACTGACGAAGAGCCAAGCGATGCGGGAAGCGAAAAACGTTTACTATGGCCGATTCGCGCAGCAGTGGCAGTGCACCATACCACAAAGACGACCAGCGGCAGCAGCAGCAGCTGTTGCCACCTCTAGTCTGCCCCTTCGCCACTAGAAAGTCTTTGCTCTGACCCACATTTGCTCAGTGTTAACGAGAACTTTGTCTGGTGTAGTTCGTTTCATAGTGTTTTTGTATCGATCAGCCGTTTCTATTCGTATGCGCATCGTAGACTTGCGTTCCGTGTCCTAATTTACATTTGAGTTCGTCCCGTTCTATTGGTGTCCAGTGTGTGCTCTACAAAGCGGGCAACTTATAGTAATCATATTAGGAAATAAGACGGAGGTCCAAACTCAATATCTTCTACCTTGAACAACAGTCGTGTAGAGTGTTTGTTTGATCTGCCATCTGTTTTTCTATACTTGCTAAATTTCAAAAGAGGATTACAGCCAAAACAACAACAGGCGAGCTTCGCATCGCTGACCACAGGTAGGTTAGTGACGGTGATTGGCCTGGCTGTCCGGAGTGTACGTACTACTTGGATTGTATTTTGTGTGCTCCCCGTGTGTGAGTGATTGGCAAATCGTGTTGTTCTTAGGGATTGTAGGCTGAGCGTGTCTCAGGATGCTCAAAATTTTGACCTTTGGATATAAATTATTGTGAATCAATGGAGGCCATCGCCTTCTAGGATAGTGAATATTGCTATTATTTGTGGGTTACTCATTCTGGATATGCTTATACGTATACGTTCTAACTGCGGTGGATTCCAGTTTATCGTCCGATATAGGACTCATAGCAGAGCAGTCAACAGTCCCGTCCCTTACAACTGCCTATCTCTGGGCGGATTTGATTGACTGACTGACAGGCAGGCCGGGGACGGGTCGAATAATCGCTATCTCTCTTGTCTAGTTCATTGGCGTTCGAGGCTATGCTCCCGGTGCGTGAAGACTATAATCTGTTGACACCTGTTTGCTTCGAAAAAGCCTGTTAGTTACTACAACCTGTTGTTGTGAATAGTTATGCGACGGCGATGATGGCATCTTATGCTGAAGCCTGTCTATTATCTTCTACCCACTTCTAACGGTTCTTACAGCTGCAAAGACGCTACTGCTTCGGCCGTCCGCAGCGGGGCGCGTTGAAGTTCCCAACTTTCGGCTCTTTCTAGAGCCGAAGTATGTCTTCGCTATCACTCGAAGCTCTCCTCTTCGAAATATCGGATACCTAACGTAAAATAATAATATGACTGCTCAGTTGCCAAGGGCTATTATTATTCTTATGGGCGGGCTCTGCACAACGCTCAAACCTTGCTAACTGCTGGCTTCAGTTTAACGTCACACAAAACAATACACACACAATAGAGTTTTGAGCGGACGTCTGAATAGCGAAAATATCGATAAACAATTTGCCGCATTATGATCCCATACGTCATATTCCTAATAGTTCAATAGTGTGAAGAAGATGATATCCTGAAGTATTGTATAGTAAACACCTAATCATTTCAAAGACTTTACTCCTATAGATCGTTTAAAGGGACACCTTCACAACAGTGAACCGCTATTAGTCCGCATCATCTGTCCAAATTAGTAAACCTTACAATGTACGAGCGGATTAAGCCGAATTCGTAACTGTTGCCTATACGTATGTGCATTAACTGCTACCTTGATTTCTCTGATACGCTGTACTATTCTAGCTTTAGTCTGGTTGACTCGCGAGGGGCAGACGGCGAACCAAATAAGCTACGCTATTCGTTTTGTAACCTTTGTACTTCGAAATCGTTCGTCGCACCTATTCGTAACACGTGTCAATCCACGAGCATGAACGACTGATCGATTCAAGATAGAAGATAAAGCCTCGTACGCTGAAAGCACGCTCCACAAATTGCCGTAAATCTCATCTACAAATTATGATATGAATGGAGGAGTCTTCAGTATCAAATTGTAACTCGTTACTTTGGGAATCGTTGATCTCGCATAGGTAATGTTTTGCTTCCGAAAATTTGCAACTTCGAGCAGTTGACAACGATACAACTGATCGAGATATAGCTCATCCAATGTATGTACTGCATTTATTTTTTAAAAAAGCTGAATTTCGTACTCCTCAACCGTACGTGTTCGCCATAAAACGATTTTGGCATTGTTGGATCTACCAAACGTTACTAACCGAAGTCAAAGAAGCTGAGTGGCAGCATTTACGAGTATCTCCAATTTGGTCCTCTATAACAACTCTATTTCTGCCTTTAGCCTGCATTGAAATATCCATTCATGTTTTTTTTTACGTAGTTTCTTTGTTCCGATAGAAAAACAAATCGACAAAGCCATTTGATTCTTGCGAAGAGAACGCAACAGCCTTACAGAGTTCAGGATGAAAAAAAGAAACCTTTGATATAGAAACGGTGCGTATCGGAAAGTCTATTCTTTGAGCAATTCCGCATGAGTCGACTAAAAACAGCACATTTGGGTTAGCTACATAATCTGATGTTCATTACTGCTAGACACTGCTCGCGTATTAATTGCCGTTGAATTAAAGTTCTGAAATTGTGGCCTTCGCGTCAAATAATAAACCCAATTGTAACAATATTTAGAGGGTATACGTACTGTGATCTTATTAAATTCATATGAGTTTTTGTCGGGATCTATTTTTACACCGTCACGTAAGTTAATAAGAAATATGAACAGTACACTTCACGAGGCAATAGTTTCCCCAGATAGATTTCGTACTCCGGGCACCATGGTACTAGCTATGTGAAAGCCGTACCATTGTTATATGGGAACCGCTTTAAAAAGCGCTTTTACTAAGGGAAATATTTATATATCTTCTAATAATACATGTTTATAGGGGACGACGTTTTGGAAGGCAGACGGCTAGCAGCCTGTGCCATGAATGATTTTGTGGGCATTTTTTACTAATTTACTAATTACTAATTAGGATTACTAATTCTACCTAACATCTGAATAAAGTTAAGTCAACGTTAAAGCAGTTTAGAATGCAGAGAAAAAGCTATGACAAGTTACCAAGTGCGATAATGATTCCGTTGCTAATTTATTGGATTTTTTGCTTTAAAAGACATTTTGATCAAAAATTACTTACGGTCTCATTGGCTGAGTTCCGGACCGATCAGCGACGGCATAAAAAGTCCTTCATTAAAAATGTTAAAAAAAACAATACCTGTGCATGCCACTTCGTCAACTTTTTTGGTCTGTACCTTGTTTTTAAATGATCTGATGCTCGAGCAAATATCAGACGGCTTAATCAATGTCAACGGTTTCATGTTTTGATTAAACCATTACGTCCACGTAATTGTCTATAGCTGAATAGTCGAGGCAAAAAAAAGACCTTCTTTCGACCCTGTCGAAGTAGTCTTCGAAGAAATTAAGACAAAACAAGGATTGCCGAGAACTCGTGAGATTTTTAAACATCGTCTTCACTTTTTATAGCAACGAACTGAAAAACACATTATTGCCAAAAAAAAAAAGCTACAAAAAAAAAAAAAAAAAAAAAACAGCGAAAAAAGGTATCCTGTTAGCGACGTGCACGAACGATAACCACACTGACCTTTCAAAGATGCCGAGGCACGCCACAACACAATGGCTAGCCAATCTGTACACAGAAAAAGTACACAAAAGAAGACGATTTCTTTCTTAATCACCCGCTCGTCTATCATTTATCTTCCTGATGATCCTTTATCATCGCCAAGGATAAACTTGGCAGACAGCAATTAATTGACAACAAAGGAAGCAATAAAAAACGAAAAGACAAACTTGATAAAGGATTTATCATTTCGTACGTTGAAAGTAAGAAAATCGCGGTCCAGGAAAGGTCTCTCCCGTACATTAATCAATACGAATAGAGGAGAGACCAGTCAATAGCGCAACAACCGAGTCCGTTTTGTCCATATTCCATAAGAAAAACAACCACCATAGCACTATTACTTGCACTAGATACGCATCTGTTTATTATTTCATGCACAGATCTACTTGCGGATGCGCTCTATCGTCAGCCGTTAGTAGTTACTACGAAGAATCGGTATCGAGCAAACAGGTGCAAGTTATTATGAGCAATAACGACGCTAATCTTACCATATTTTTGCTATGGTATTTTTTTCGGTTTCGTTTATCATTATCAACGCTATTATACACTAGCGATAAAAATGTCAGAAACGTTGGCGTGTGCCTGTGTGTATTTGAAATGATAACGCTTACGAACGTGATTGAGACTGGTCTAGATTCGTTGCCAGTGCCGGCGTGCGTCCCTCTGCTCTCTATCAGCGGAAAGACGCGCGCGTGACAGCTTTACCGCTATTGAATCCGTATGCCGGCTCCCATAGCTGATCTAAACGAAAATACTCGTATTTATGACGCGATCTAAACGCTACAAAAAGCACAATCGTCCCTATGTACGTCCCGGCAAGGACAGTTAGTAATACGCTATGCTGTTCATTGATTTACATTGATCACAGGCACAGAGTCGTTTCATACTACAGTGTGCGCGCCTATCGTGCTCGATAAGACAAACCTGACTCTTTAAAAACATCTTTAAAGAGGGGGAGAATCCTTACGACTTCGAGGTGTAATAGTGTAATATTGGATGGGAAATAGGGCGTAACTAACGATAAATTTGACGAGGACAACTACTACTAGTATACTGATGCTAATCAATCAGTTGCATTATGATGAAGATCTAGCCGGTGTTCCACTGACACGCAGAAACCATAATAGAAAAAACTATACCATCCATATAACTATTTGACTCAAATCGTTCTTATCTACAATTGATTTAGAAAAGCTACGGAAAAATCATCGTAAATTATTTATTTATATACCTTCACCTATCGCTTTTGCAAATAAGAAATTATTTAGGGTTTTTTTATGACTAGAACACTCTGACTCTTATGCATGGTATTAAGAGGGTGTTTTGTGCAGCGTCTACGTAGTTCATTCACCGTAGGCTTCGATCGATAAAGACAAATTGGCCGTAGACTTTTTGTTCAATATCACATCGTCGTTTATTTGATTACAACATACCCGTTTAATAATTTGTTTGCCTACCCATTTTATGCATCATCTTAATATTAATTAATATGTATATAGTATGGGGAAAGCTTGAATCCGCAGTTTCAATAAAAAAGAAATCGATTATATTTGATTCACCTTAACACAGTCGTCCTTAGGCCACGCCTGTCAGGCGCAAAATGATTCAACAACTTTCACTGTTACAGTTAATCGCTATTTTATTATAAAAGTGGTTAGAAAACCTGATCGGACGGCGCCGTCGTATTCCTATTTGATTTTGCAATAGCTGGTGTCCAATATGCCTCAAACCGAAATAGCTGTTTGATGACCAGTCCGGTCCTTCATTCTTTAAATAAAATGTAATATTATCCGAATTTGCTCGACCTTTAACTTTTCAATAAATTCAACGGACTTCGCGTAATAGGTCGCCATCGAACTGTGTCGTTGCCCTACTAAGGCACTATGAGGAACGTTTTTTTAATGACGATAGAACGTTCCTCACAACGAGCACATAAATTCTACAAACTCCGCCCGTCTTGTTTATTAACACAATGTGAAAATATTAGTTTTCATCAAATTCTTTTCAATCTGTGACACTAAGATCTTAACGATCTTGGGATTTTACTGGTGCCAGCCTATCTATCAAAGGTATTGACAAATGAGAGAAATCAAGCAACGAGTGCGCCAATAGCCGGTCGTCGTCGTCTCGGGCATTTTTCTCTTTGACCATGAGAGAATTATTTACTATAGTCGTATTTTATTCTACTCAAACCAACGACATACTGTTATTGTTGTTGTTTATCGAATACGAACCGAGTTCGTTACTCGACAGACTCACCTACCATTAGGCCGGCAGATAACTGACGCACGACGAAGTCATCAGCAGCGTTGTCGTTGCAGGCGTCGTAAGAACCGACGCGCTGACAGATTGTGCCTTGTGTTTGTTATTTGTAGACCACTCGTAAAGACCTGCTGCCACTGTCATCACTTCGGTGCCCAATTGCCGTTGATTGTCAATTAAAACCTCAGACATTTATAACGAATTCAATCTGTCCCCTCACCAAATACGTCTGTACGTGTTTGTGTGCTAAGCGCCATTTTGTTTGACTGCATTTTCATAAATCTGCAATCACAGTACCGTCATTATGTGTCTTACGTTATTTTCACCGCTTTCACTTCGGCCGCCGTTATAGCTACCCTGTCAATGCACTCGTTAGAATGGCACGTATAACAATACAATGGACGAGATATTGGTCGATTATTCTGGTTGTCTCTTTATCTATACAAATTTAACCATTCATAAAGAAGCGAAAATGCTACAGGTAGGTATAGTCAACATAGTATAATCGATATAGTTGGTTCAAACTTAAGGCAATGAAAACAATTGGGCATTTTTTAACATCGACGTAATAGCGTTGAGATAAGCACTGCGTGAGATAAGTACGCGTGAACGCCAGTCGATGACGGCTCTTTACGACAGTGTAGGGCAGTCTTTTATATCGCGCGCTTTATATATATATATAAAAAGAAGCGATGTTCGTAAACGTACCAATTAGATCAGTTCCGTTGACCCCCTAGTATCTGCTTCTAACTGAGGGTGTTAAAGGTAAGGCTGCAAGACATAATCCTCTGGTTATTCCTAAACATAAACACGTGGACGTTCGTTTACGATAGATCCTTAAAATGTATATCGCATTTTCAAAATTCAATCGTCCTTACTAGCATTACCATATCGCACGGCATTTTGCTACTTCAGTATTTAATAATAATCTTATTAGGAATGGCAAACATACTGACACCGACACAAGGTAACGTAAATTTTTATGTCAGCCATACAAAATGGCCACTATTGGTCCTGCTATCTCCTAAAACAGTTGTATTATATTAGTCTATTTCTAACAGTATGATAATGATACCTCGAGTCGAGGCTGGTGCAGCACTACGACTGGCTCATTCTGGCTCTTGCGCTTATGCTCATACCCTCGATGGGCATTAGGGGTTGGTCCGTTCGTCGATACAACCTCTTTCAAATGGTCATCAGAAACGATGCGCGGTTAAGCCAGTAAGAACGGATCAGCTAGGTCTCCGCCTGTCTGTGCCACAGTTAATAAGCGCCTCTCAGTACAATCAGTGACGTAACTTGTTCTAGCCTGCTGTGGCATTCATATATGCTGAAGATTTAATACAGCGAAGTCAGCCCAGCCCGGCAGATAGCACAACGCACAGCAGAGTCCACTACCAAAACCTCCTACATCTTAATCGTGATAGGAACCTCAAAAAAAAACAGCACAATGCTGTTAGTAACATATGACTATAATGGCATTATATAATGTGATAAACATTACTGATTACTGCAGAGAATGCAACAGGTTACGGTATGTTGCCATATTTGAGGTTTTCTGGCGGTACGGGGTTAGTTAGGCAAGTCAAAAACATTTCTGTGTATATAGTTATCTTATATGCAATGTATAGATATAAGTATGTAGTGCTCTATCAGTAAACGTGGTGATCTTCATTATGATGATAAAGAATTGATTAACTCTCTTCTAGCCATCTTGAATGTTCGACTCAGAACAGCCTAATTTTAAACCAAAAAGGTGTTCTATCTTCGATCCCTTGATACAATGCTCTGTTTCCGTGAGATGCTATGACTACACACGTCGACACCCGAGAGCCACGTATCATCTCGACTACGCCATTGGCAACATATTTACATTTTCATTATTTGGATACTCAAGTCATCTTTAAATTGCTTGAACACTACCCGGCGTGGAATGGGTTTTTATAGGACAAAAATAGAACTCTTCATGGCTCCAGAAACTAAACAATTGAGAGACGCTCTTTTATCTACGACCTCGTTTCTTTTGACGGTGCATATTAGAGAAAAGACTTGGCATCCTCCTTATAAATGGGCAAAAACTTTACAAAGAAAGGCTCGAACGTATGTCTATTATTTGCCAAGTTTTTTTCCAATATGCTGCCTAACTGGGATATTAGGTTACACCTATATTATACGTACGAACTATGTATGCTGTCAACAAAAACACAGGACCTAAAAAGTTTCAATCAGGAACGAAATCGACGCTGTAACGTACGACTTCAACGCGAGCGGTCTCAAAGGAAAAAATCGGTGCCATTTTTGTACTCATGGCGTAGCGAGAGAGAATTCGTACAAAACAATATAACAAGCGTAGGAACGATTTAATGATTCATATGCAGACGCCTCCATTTTTCAAACCACGATCCATGCGGAAAATAAAAAAACGAGTTATCAACCATTACTTTTTGGCTAGATACTGCGGCGAAAAGCTCTCTCATTAGAACGGTTCCTGTTCGATTGGGTATGCAGCAGGACCTTTCAGCCTTCTACGTACGTATGTGCGTTTATCACATTTCATGTTGCATCAGGGGCCATCGTCGAGAGAGCAAGTAATCCTCGCTGCCATGCTCGTCGTTGTCTATAAAATACAAGACCCTTTCATATACTTTATTATCGCATCGATTTGCGTTTGCTCCGTGAAATTGGGGCAAGCGGTTCTACAGTCCCAAGACCCGGACTCGTCCTTACGCCTTCCGGCTTTAAGAATTTTAATTAGCTGATAACTAGTCAACGGCAAAAAAGTCCGAATATGCTTATAATGCCAGGCGAAACTTCAAAAGAAAAGAAAGTAAAAGCAGTGACGGCCCTGGCATGAAGGGAAGTCGAAATCGGCTATGCGGCGGCCACCCGGGGCGAGTTCCGAGTCACCAGCATCGGCAGCAGCCAGTCTGTCAGTCAGCTGCATTACCACATACGGTAATCAAACTTCCAACTGGCGGCAGCAGCAGCAGCAGCATCAACAGTGAGAACACATATTCTTCTTTTTTTTTTTTTTCTTCTTCTTCGTTCGAAGTACTGACAATGGCGATCATCGCAGCAGTCTAATCGTCAGTCGGCTAACAAATTCATACCACTACCATCAGCGTCAGGAAAGGAAGGAATGATCGTGGCGGACGCAAGAGAACGATTTTGGCGTCCATTAAGCATAAGTGGGCAACTACCGTCGGACAACAACGGCGTGGCTCCTCGCCATTCGATCCTGGCGTTCGTCCTGTTACGCAACTTACTACTGCTCCGATCAAAATTAAAGTTAATATGGCCTGGCATATGATTAAATCACCTCTGCCTAAGGTTTGCTTTCCCATCGTATCGACATGTTTATAAACATGTGAAGGCTAGATGGAATGATTATTATCAATTGTGGTATATATAATGATGATCATGTTATACCGATGGCTTAGAACCTTTAGATATATGTTTTCAAATGTTCACTATCTATGGTAAGGTATTGTATGGTAGATGTTTATCTACGATGCAAAATTTGCAGATCGGTCTCATTGTTGCTCCGTTACATCAAACTAATCCATTACATTGAAAGCGTCCGTTCACTGGAGTTCTTACTGTTACTATTTTTTTTTTATTGCTGACTTTGTAAATAACTATAATAATATAGTTACAACAAGCGGCGTTAGTGCTATGGTATCATAAAGCGTACTTCAAAAATAAATATCATTAATAATAAATAAATAATAAAGTAATAAAAGTACTGTGTATTATTTTTAATATTATGAACAAACAAAAAAAGCCAATCGTTATTGGAAAATTGAAGCATTTTACAGACGAGTCGGAAAGTCATTGTCTATACACAAGCGTTCTGATTGACATTTTAGCGTAACCTAGATTCGAGTAACCTTTTGGATATTCCGATTATTCTCATAGTATAATGATATAGTTAGCATGATACCAAGAATCACAACAGACACCTAGTCGTATGTACCGGTATAAAGTTTATTTAAAGCTGGATTTCGTAACGCGCCACTATGCAAAAGTATTAAATCCAATAGCAGAAGCATCAACCGTAAGTCGCGTGCTGCTTTTCTCCGCAGGAGCTCATTTGGGACGAACACAATTATAGAAAAATAAATGGACCAGCAGGAGGCCATGCTGGGGAGGGCCAGGACTTTCGGAGCGGGCAGTCCTTTGCGTGGCCGTTACATGACCGCCGCTATAGACTGACGGGGCCCTCGGGTTTCATCAGCACCGGTATAACAAAAGTAGACGTAATAATAATCGGCGCATTTCGACAGAAGTGCGTACAAGCTGCAGCACTGGCTTTTTCACAGTGTCGGGTATACGGAAGGAAGCGCCGATGGAACAACCGCCATTACCTTTGTCGTGGTAGTGTGGTATCAGCGGCAAGCGGTCGAAAATGTCAATGTCTTCGCTTTGTGGCTCGGGCCCCAAGTTCCGCTTAAGCCGCGATACGCCCGGGGGCCATTTTATCGTTTCGTCTGGTTCGAGATCAGTCGACGTCTCAGTGACAACAGCAGTGACGTCCGCAGGTCGAAAAGCAGCAGCAGATCGTTGGCGATAGTTGGACCTGACGATAGCCGCGTCGTGGTATAGCAGTAGCTGCCGAAGCCGTGAAAAATATCATAGCCGTGTAGCAATCATCATAAACGTATTGGCCGCTGGCATAGAGGAAGACGCCACCATGATAGATACCGAAAGTTACTCAACGTCAAGCGTAGCGGATCTGTTGAGGAATCGATCGTCAAAAGGTTAATATGTCATACCGCCACGTGAATCATTACGGTTGTTATATATATGAAGCAATATAGCAAGCCTGCACAGTATGATTTCGTCCGTCCATCTCGTTTGCATGACTTGTCAGACACTGGTCGGCCTCAGTATTGCTAAACGACACTACCATATATTGAGGAGGTTACAGTCGTATCACCTTCAGTGAGGTAACAATGCATATATTACGCATGCATACGAGATGAGAGCATTTGCTAGTCATCCTTGATGAGTATGTAAATAGGCGTGTAGACACATTTAATTTAATTTAAGATTGCTTTAGTCAGCTTCCGTCACAATCTAGGCTTTGCTATTTATAGGTCCAATTCAAAGAAAAGCGACACGGAAATAAATCAATTGATGACGTGTATGGTTGGAGTGACCATACTTTCAGCTCGATTATTTCTAGTACACGTCGTTGGTTGGATATACGTATTTTCCTTGTTGCTAAGCGTTAATACTGCTTTAGCTGTTAGTGTCGTCGCTGTCCAGCCATCGTCTCGGACACAGAACTAGTCTCGATAGGCCCGTTCCGTCAGTCGTCCGCAACAACTTTAATGCAATTTGCATTACAACTGCGATCCTAACTTGTGTCTGGCTAACTTACCCACTGTGCCACTGAGGCAAAATTTTCTCAGTCGGATGGAATCTTTTATCTGTTTGGCTAGCGATGATGACCAGTTTATTAGAGCTAGCGTAAGACAGTAGCGCCATGAGTGAAACGCACACGCGCAATTACGTCTAGGCAGGTCGGCTCCATGTCGATGTACGTTCTTTTCTGTTAGGGCATGTATGCAAACACGATTCAATGTGCTTCATGCATATAGAAGGAGGGCTGACAAGGAGGAAGAGAAGGGTCACGTTGCAGCATGGTGCTACTGCGATATGCGTTACGAGAGTCATTCTTAGTAGCATCATTTCCATGAGAGCGTGATTTTTTATTTTCAAATGCTCGAATTGTATTTTTCCTCTTCTGGGTCTTAAAGTCACGATCACAATCGTTTAAGATAACTTGCGTATATGTCTTTACGTGGTCATACTAAAGCTGTGTGTTACAATTTCGACCAAACGGCACGGTGATGTAAATCGCGATCTTCACCCGACTCCCTTGTCTTCAATTGTTGATGCAACCAAGACGCTTTCTATGGCCATTGAGCGTCTGTTGTGTATTAACTGTCGGTCATAAACGTATTGGACATCCTTTCTACTCCTAGGAAAGGCAAGTGAGAACGGTCTGGCAGCGAGTACGGACCGAGTAGCTTATATATAGGCCGATATTTACTATAACGAGTAATAGTTGTCGTTGTTGTCTCGTAAGCACTTTTGAGCGTAGCTGAGTTCAATGTTGTTCTAGTCTGCAGCTTGGCTTGGTGTAATAATGATAATTTTGACGTTGTGACGCTCGGGCACAAGAAACCAAATCGGATATACAATATCGTACATCGCTGTGTGTGTGTCTGCGTGGTGGAAGGAAGCAAATAGTCGGAGACGGCAGAATGTGAAACAGCAAATGTCGGACAACTTTGTTGGCAGTCAGCTGCAATACATAATAATATGGCACATAGAACTAGTCTCGTATATTCCCAGTCGTCAACGTTCTGTCACGCTACTGGCGAAGTGCGAAACCGCAAAGCAGTTATCGAGGGCTCTAAACCTCCATGAGTTGAACTGCTGTCGCGGCAACGAAAGCCATCATTACGGCCACCCTTGCCTGTAGCCGTCGCGACGACGGTAGCTCCTGAAGGCGACGTCGGTAAACATGTAAATGTTGCCGACACGTTCTTGATTATCGTTGACGGCATCATCACTGTCATCGGTATGTCTGTTTGTCATGCTGGCACAGGTCTACCACTTGGCGTGCTTCTCCAGGATCAATATTTGAATTGGCAAAGATAGCTAGAGCGATCGCGATCGAACCAGACTCCGCTAACGAAACGGCTAAAGAAACAAAAAAACTCCCACACGAAATAAGACACGAATGCCAGCGGCACTCCTAGACAAAAAAAAAACTGCTTACAATTTCGTTCCATTTGACATGACGCTTTTCTGCTTACTGGGTTCAGGTAACTAACTGGGCTAAGGCCGCTCAGGGAAGGCCCACTGGTAATAAAGAATGTTGCAAAAATTCAGCGATGATTGTGCTCGCTAATAAAAACTTGGAAAAGCTTTGGTCCGTTTACTTTACTTGGCAATGATCAAGCAATTTAGGCGAAACGAAGATGAGCACAGTGTCGGTTTATAACGCAACGATCAATGGGCCATAACGATCTCGTTGTAGTACCCTACGTGTTACCTGCTTAAGAGATCAGCTTGCTAAGAAAAACTAATTCCAATTTACCAGTTGTTGTCTCTGATTCGTGTTTGTCATTGTTATTATATAAAGTAGCTTACTAATCCCAATACATAAATAACACACACCTGAACCATCACTCGAGTCTATTTAGCGGCCATCAGCTAGCAAATTTATTCCAAATGTATTTTAACACAAGGCGATCAGTACAATACTTAGTTGACTTAAAATTAATTTCATACATCTATGCTGATAAAGCTCATCTAAACTTAAATGTATGTTTTTTTTTTTTGCAACTTTTACTGCAATCTTATCAAATATTATGATCACTAATGTGGCTTCCGATTCTGCCGCAACGACAAGATTTGCCATTCGCATCTGGCCGAAGTAGACGTCAACCTTAATTGTTTTTTTGATAGCTAGTTAGCCGCAATCAGCGTCTCACAGCACACCCCATCCAAACTAGAGTTTGGAATTTTTTTCCCTCTGTATCTGATCGCCACCTTTACTACTGACTTGGGAAAGTTGTGCCTTCTTGCGTGACCACTGCTCATGTGCAAGTGTACATGTATAGCTATGGTTGCTTACCAATTACAATTCTGATATGTAAACAAAACACTCCTGTTGAGATGTGTATATAGATAGGAGCATGGAGGACCGGTTTAGGGTCGACAGTGTAGACCTTCCTGGGAAGTAAACAAGGACTCCGCACACGAAAAAATGCACGCAAAGACCCAGTCATATCAATGTGATATGAGGACAAACACACATATTCTCAAGAACAGTCATGCTTTCATCATGGCTGCATTGTTTTTTAGTAACCATGATATATGATAGCTGAGCCATTGATGTAACTCGGTGGTGATGATGAATATGATCGCACGTCAACGTTGTGTTAGCTCTCAGTAAGTATTTAAAACGAGTAGAGACGATACTGTTGATTTCATAGGAATGGTGATACTGACGTTGGTCTTCGGCCTTCAAATTAACTTTATCTGCTTCGAACTAAGTTACTGAGTAATAATCAGCTTTGTGTTACCACTAAGCTACCTTAAATCATCTTGCTGACGAATCGGTGCAGCTTAGAAGGAATAGAAGGTACTTATTTAGATATTTTTTTAATTCAGCACATTTTTATTCGACCAATTTTCGGTTTCGAGGAACGTTATTCTTTATTTAACCGGATTCAAGTGTTAGTTTACAACTTAGAACATACACTGTGTCTTATAGATTATCCCTAGCGAGTCTTTAGTGTTTTAGGTTTCACGATCTGTTTTGTGACGACGCGTTTTGGGCATTGCGTTGACGAAACGTACGGTACTTGGCATACGCTTGCTGGATACTATATAGTCACGAACCTATGATATTAAATGTAAACAAAGCCTAGTAACCTATAATCAATAATATCTATTTAGAGCAGTTCCAGCTAATACCCATTTTCCAAATCAAAACGGACCGGAACATTTCGAATCGCCTCAATCAGCCAGGGACCTAAAATAAACTGCTTTACAAGTCACGTTAGTTGTTACAAACATCCGAACGCTATGTTACGCATAAAGTCATGTTTAATGCTTTTTCTGATGGCGAATGTTTTGTTCGTGACAGATTTTCTGTCGTCTTGACTGATTCTCTTGTAGACAGTTACTGCATTCCCATTCAGTATTGCGTAAACCTCAGATGCGAGCGAAAATTCTGCTGCACGACTATCTGGGTCGACATAAATCCTATTACTCACTATGAATTCACGGATACGTACTGCTTTTTGAGTACTTTTTGGCCGTTGGTCAGTGGGTGAAGGTCATATAGCGATAAATGCGTATGGATATAGTATGCAGGTCTACTACGGTAGATAATTGGTCCTATTTTGTTTGTAGACCGACTTTTAAAGGGAACCAGCTCGGCCAGGACACAAAATTTCAACTAACTTCATTCAAAAGTCAATTCATTTCGATTACCTTTTTCGCGCATATTATATATATTATTTTGATATTTGGCAAAATCATCAACTCTTCTCGATTGTCACAATTATTATTATTATTATCCATATAGCAGCTGGATAGACTACATATATCTATCGTACGTTTTTAACACGCCAGAATTGTTCAACTAAGTATAGGACATTTCTGCATTTGTCCGCAACTACGAGCTGTTAGCCTAATCAATGAATCGAAATAAAAAACATAAACGGCTGTTTATTTGGAATTTTACGGCGAAAAAGTTATCTGCATCTGATCCAGTTTTTGCCAGTTTTTATCTGGCTCTGAAAAAAAATTCAAAAAAAGGTTACCATGGAGCAAACCGGAAGATTTTTAATGGAGTTTTAATTTAAAAGGCTCAAAAAATAGCTAAAATATTTTTCACATGCCTGGATAAAATTAAAAATCGTTCTGAAGAGGACAATGTTAATTGCATATTGGGTCGTCCAGATAAGTTACAACCGTTAATCTTTTTAAGACGTTCTGCGCTTTTTCGATACTTGTTAGCCGTCTTGAGCCCTATATCTTTTAAACCTTTGACCCGCTATTAGCCAAAAATATAATGCCGCTAGAATTTTCCGTGCACAGTGTACCTCAACTACACTTTAGTTAGTTTTACACCAACAAATATCCGTTAACTTGTGCTTATTGTTAAAAAGCTATTTGCGGATCGAGAAAAAATATTTCGAAGAAACTAGTAAGTGATTTAGATCCCAAATTGAAGATGTAACTGCAGTGAATAATTATTATATTGAAAATGTATATCCCGTCAGAAATAGCACTTGAGGCAAACATATTTTGCTCAGATATGGCTATGGAAAAAACCTAAAAGAAAAAGGTCAGACATAAATACATATCTATATACCTATATTCCTACCGGCTTACGACAAAAAGGTGCTAGTCTACTTCATCTGTGTAAGTGCAATGGTGGTTATTATCGGTGGCGCGAAGTGATAGGCTGAGAGGTACCAGCGGCTTGCGAAGGAATGCGAACGGCCACATAAACAAATTGTAAAGGGGGCGTCGACATTTATAAAGAGTGCTACAGACTTGAATCAATTTCAAAATTGGCGCGGGAAAGATGTGGGAAAACTTTTAAGCGGACTTGACTGAACGTTTTGTTCAGGAGAATGAATTGCAAACGCAAATTATTATCATTGTTTTGGGGGAGTGCATGTCGAAGGCCGTGGGCGGAAGTTGTGGTTGACAAGGCAAGCCAAACTGGGATGATGCACTCTGATTGTGTCGACAATGTGAGGTTCGAAGGCCGTGTTGCGGATTCTTCGACTCGTATGCCCGCCAGTAAGGATCCCATTCTCAAAGTATCAATCATTGCAAATAAATTAGTAGCACAAGGCAGGCGACGATGATACGCGTGTTGCGGAACGAATAAAGGATCAGTGGCTTTACCTTGAATGAAGCCGCACTATATTGGATTGTGCTAAGGATATCTTAACAGATCTTTTCAGCATCAGCAAAGGCCTCCGTATTCAAACCTGCCGCCAGGGTTACCTAGACTTAAAACCGTACGCCCGGGCAAGAGGATACAGGCTAAAGCTACAGCACGTCTGTGTTGTGTACCGGCTTGCAGAAGAAAGCCATGAAAATGCACCCTTTACTCCGTCGACGACAAATCTGAGGATTTGCTGCTGGGGATAGAGGAGGTAGATCCACTATAATGGACAGAGTGGACAGCCGCAACCTTTGCGTGCGCTTCTATGATAAACGAAATCGTGGCCGTGTCACGACGGGCTCGTGCGGGGTAGCCCTGACGGCTCCGAAGAGCTATTCGCTAGTCAGCTTTATGATCAGTGGAATCCTGTTCGACATGCTCCCGTACAGATCGCTGTAGTCTACATAGCGCAGTGTGAAGTTAATTACATTGGACGCTAGGGTATTCCAACTGTCGGATGAAGACATCCTGGCGAATGAGCGTTGCCGAGGTAATAAATGAGTCGTAAATATAGACAAACCGACCTCGCAAAAAATGTGAGCAGTTCCTGCTCCCCGTTTAAAAACTAAAAAATGCCTCTTAATGAATGATAAGTATCAAGTCTAAGCTTATTATAATAGTTAACGCGATCTGAACGGAGATACAACCATTGCAATAATGATGGTTATAAGCCTACCAGTTAACCGAATGAAGTGTTCTGGCATATTTGTTTAGTCCCAACATGTTTGAGCTGAACAGTATTGAACGGTGCATCTTGCAAAATCGGCAAGATGTTTATAAGTAATTTTCAAAGAAATTATCACAGCATGAACAGATTACTCTGACCCGTTTGTCTAGCATATATAATCATAGCAGCATATATAAAGAGTCGAACATACAGAGGAAGCTTTTGCTCTGTAGCAGTTGCCTAAACTGCAGTCAATTTAAGCCCACCGCAGTAAATACAGTACAATATGTGTCATTGTTATCTAGATTCTAAGCTGACACCATAGACCTGACGCTGACGGGCCAATAACACTTGGTCTAAGCAGTACCTGGTCTATGGTCTTAGAATAGGTCGTATGAAGGAGAATGAAGATTTGGAAAGGACACTGCGATAAAAATCGTCCAGTTGTCGACCGATCGGCTTTTCAAATATAACCTGAGAGCCGAAGCTGTTAGGCGAGTTGCTACGAACAAACAATTCATTAAAGCGGCCCTGCTTGCAAACGCCGTCATTGTTCTACTCAGTACTTACTTTCAGTTTATTTTTGACTTATGATTGTTATTTTTTGGCGTCTTTTTTTCTTGGAAGCTTTTCAGTGATACCTTCAGCATTGCTTTCAATAGAATTAGATCACACAGCGGACAACGGGAGTCAGCAAATGTTTACGCTCGTGTTAGCTGCACCGTTAAACTCTCGAAATATACAGAAAATATTGAGCATTAACCGAAGAATACAAATCGCTGATAGATACACACCGAATCGCAAGGTAAAACAGGTATTTTAGAATCGTTATCTTCGTGCAACGTAAAATAAACAAATGTATAATATTGGAATATCTGTTTCGTGTAGAGTTATCAGTCGTAATGCTAACGCAGCTTTGAATGTAAAAATCAAATTATTCATATCTCAAGCCATATCGAGACACGAATTGCATAGTTTACAACGAGCAAAGGCCATTTTGAGCAAAAAAAAATACGCTCTAGACCCCCTCACCCTTATCGGGAGGAACGTCAAGACCATGCCAATAAGAAAAAACCGAATGTAACTCTCCAGATCTTCATTCATAATACATTTTTTTTTTATATTTAAGACTTTGCTGACGTAAAACATCAATAAGTTAAGCTTTTTTGACCTTCTTCATGCTTCACACAGTTCTTCCTTACTTTTTTCGTATCCATCTAAGCTTACATATCTCTAGAATGGTACAACGGCTATTTCCCTTAAAACTGTCCACTGTCCATAGCACATTTTGCTTTTAGATACTTTTAAAAAAAAAGTCGAGCGTAGTTATGTCACATGGTTTGAAGGTCAGCGAAATGATTTCATCTCGTCGATTACCACAAAAGTGTAGCACAAACGACTAAATTTCCGCTGTCTATTTTGAAACTTTACAAAACAACTAGCGGATTTCACCGCCCTGCTCCCCTCAAGGCTTTAAAAACCGGCAATTACCTTTGATGATAATGACATATTGTTGTTCGATCTATGTAGGCAAGGTTGTCGGACACTGGGTTAGATTTTACAGTGCAGATAAATGGGCCTTTCGTTTGCTACAGACAAACGGTTCAGTTGGGTAATATTAACGTCTGGTGACTAAGACAGCAGCGGCATCTTATAAAGTCTTTTCCGTTTACTATAAATTAGGTCATCAAGAAAGTGTTAACCGTTCTTCGAACTGGACTCCATAAGTCAGGCAAATCGCAAATCTCCGTTGATGTAACTGGAATTCGATAGTAACAGATGTGCTGACATTATTAGAGTACCTTTACTCAGGCATAGCATGAAGCACTTTGAAGATAGGCGTACCACCAAGATTGCAACAAGTAGCCATTGATAAAAATTGAATGGAACCAGTGAACGAGGGCGCCGTCTTTCACTATGACAACGCCAGACGACATGCATCTTTAGCTACCCAGCAAAAAATTGTTACGTATCCCATCTTGCCGATTTTTGCTAATGATATCAATTAAGTTTCAGTGGAGGACGCACAATTTTTCACAAATGTTAGCAAAAAAATCAAAACGGGTCGTAAATTAAGATGGCGCATATTTAATTCAGTGACAATATTTCATAGTATAAACATTTTTTCTTTTTTTTTCGACGGCATAAGATACGCATGGCTACACAGTTACAGGAGTAGTAGGCACTGAATAAATTGAGCTGTAATAAACCGTTAAGCTAGACATTCTTTCCTATCTGCAAACCGATACGACGGCGATCGTTCTGTTATAGAATTTAGCAACGGTTTCTCTGTATGTCTACCTGGTATCTCATGTAAACATCTAAACGCCTAGATTTCCATTGAACAACTACGGGGAGAGCTACACACTCCTTTTATCTAACAGTTGTAATGGCGACCGTCGTCAGAGCAACATTGGTTTGTTACCGTTTCTAGAGCTGCCCTAATAGGCTGTAACGGACATTCGGATCAGATGCTTATTTCGCAGATCTTACAGGTTGTTAGGGATCTTGGTCGGGTGGGAGACTGCTAGACTCAGTTGGTTTTCGATCAGATATTGAGACGAATGCCGCTGCTTTTTTCTCGTCACTGGTGATAGCCCCGTTGTTTGGGCGTATCGTCTAAAAGCTATGCGATATCATTATTATAAATGTACTCAGTAAGAAAAGCAGTTAAATTTGATATCGGCGTTCGTTATCGAGTGGGTTAAATACGAAATGGGCAAGATATTATTAGACAATAAAGGCATGAGGGAAGCTGGGGTTATAGAAAAACAGGTTTTCGGTGTCTACTTCCTTCTTTAACGTAACAGAATAACAATTCAAAATGTCAGAAATACGGAACAATTCGGTAAATTGATTTTTGACTATATTTCGATGAAGAAGCAAAATAACGAGAAATTCTATATTTCGTAGCTACATTTGCAAAAATAATCTGAAACCAGGTCACGTTTTGTAGAAATTATCACATTGCACCTAAGGACTATATGGGTCACCGTGAGGCCGGACGTCGTGGGTGCGGATCGTAGGGAAAAATCGAGAGGACCATAGAGGAGTCACATTAGCAGGAACGTGCATGTTAAGCTCACACTTGTTGTACCAAGTATCGTTGCTCCCGTTTATTTGTTTGCTTTCAAAAGAAGCCTAAAATATTTAATTGGGTCATCGCATCGTTCGGACAGAACTAGACTATCGATAATTGTCTCACATATCGTGAATAGTCACGATTACGGATAAAAGTCGTACATACCCACTAGGAGGCTTATTTGTCCTTGAAGAATAATGCGTATGCTGTTAGTGTTCAGAAGTCGATTCAAGAGTGTGCAACAGAACTTTACAAGGCCCTAAACTACAATCTTTAATCGGCCTAATTTTGCAGTAAACTATTATAAAATACAGTCTTTTTCCAGCCATAAACATAGCCCTTTATAGGAAAAGGCGACGCATTGTTGAATGACTGACTTGAAATCAGTAATGGTGGCCGATTATAGCCTTTCGTTTGGCTCAAATAACTTCACCATACGTAGATTAATTGTTATGGGCTCACTCAATCAAAATTATAAGAAAATTTTTAACAAATATACTGCAGTAATCTTTTCTCTTTAGTAACACTAGATATTTTGAGCCGATAGCGTCAAGCGACTTTCGAATTTTGGACTTCGATCAGCTGAGAACGTCATATTCAAATTTTCGTAGAGCTTTGAAGATATCATTTAGGTAACGTCGGTTTGTCTATCTTCGTTATCGTACAACATTGTTGTCAGCGCAGCTAGTTAATGATCATCTACCGCGATTTTTTTGTAATCAGCGTCGGGCAATAAATGTAACTGAGGGGCAACGATGAAGAAAAACGACGAAAGACTGACGTCGTCTGTATATGTCTGGACGTTCTAACCAGGCGTCATTGCCACGTGATAACACACGGCTAGGGGGCGTCATGGTATGGATAGCTAATGTGTATTTCGTTGAAAATGCCGTCCCACTAACTATAGCTAGAAGCAAGCATGTTACTGACCAAATATGGGCAGAATCTTTAGCGTTCACAGATGATAGAGAAAACTCATGGACAACGAAAAACTTAATGAAAAACTTAACATGGCGACTCTACATGTTCATAGGTCTGTTAGAGAAATCCTTACGCAGACCCAGCAGAGCAACCCTTATTGTTGGTTTTTGAAGCAATTGAAAAAGCGGTGACTGTGAAAGTTCTTCCACATAAACAGGGCAAGTAACTAAAAGTCTGTCCTTTTTTAGGTAAAGTAAACCTGTAGTCAATCAAAGCACATAATATTATCCCCGTATCGACAAAGTCTTCCATAATCATCCACTGCCGTTTTTAGAAAAAAATAAATAAAAAACAAGATAGCGGCTTTTGACGCCCTATTGATTCGTAGTGCTCGTATTGCATACTTTTCTGGGACGAGGATTTGTCTGTCATCAACAAGCAAGAAGATCATACGCTTCTCGTATGCTCAGGTGCTACTTCGTTTGTTGCTTTACCAAACAGCATTGGCTGGGGGTATTTGCTGACACAGTTTTTAGCAGTATATATCATTGCCTCGTTACGACTTCACAACTTTTGTTTTGAAGCTGGACAGGTAGATACTGTATGATAAAACGATCGTCGAGTATCAGTTAGGTTTATCAATTCAGTGAACGAGACAATTTTGCTCTTTTTTTTACCAGAGTGAAAGAGTTACGAATCCACGCAAATGTTGGTCTATTATCGACTGTGCTGGATCATTCGGGAAACGAATGCATTTTTATTCACGGCTATTACTTTAGAAAAACTGCGATTTCCTTAAAAGGAACTGAACTTCAACCCTGAAGTATTCCCTGAAGGCGGCTAAGACGTGCAGTAAGTGGCATGTATGTAGCTGGGCGGCAACACAATGCAACGAGCACCAACAACGCAGTGAAGCTCGTTATCGCAGCACTATTCTGTAAAGGGCGAGGTTATTAACGTAAATATATATGGAACCCGGGTAATGACGGCAAGAAGTTCCGTTAGAAAACAGAAAGGGTTACATATATACATATGGGCATTACTTTGCTATTTCTTAGCGTACAATCTATTTAAGCCTTAAGTGAATTATATTATGTATGTATTCGTTCCCGAATATTTAGCTTCTTCAAAAGTGCCACTCATCGAAGTCTTTATCGTCAGATCAAGGGGCTTTTATTGTTGCTTTTAGCTCCGATGCACCGTTCTCTTGTAGGCTGGCCTATAGCTATTTCAAGTCCAAAGCTCTTAAAAATATAGTTTCAATTGTTATAGCATGAATCGTAATGATGCTTTGCCTGTTGATTGGTTGGATACTGAACTGCCGCTGAATTTGGTAATGTTAATGATGCCATATATTTAAATTAAAAAAAATAAAAGAGTATGTTAATGTGGTTCAGATCGGCATTGAACTAGAAAATGTGAAATCTGCTAAAAAGGAAGACGTGGACAGCAGAGTCCTAATGTTGGCCTGTTTCAAGCTGGATATCACCTTAAAGCATAACAATGCAAATTTTTGTTGCACGACGTTGTAACGTTCTACAACTAGAGTTGACACAAAGGCGGAAAAGGACGATCAAAAAGCTATTTGTCTTCCCTCCCACCCGGTAAGGCTATAGTTCAATAGCATTTAGCATAATCTTATTCCTAACTTAAGGTATACAGTAAACTGATATCTAACACTTCAAACTACGCCTAGGTAAGATTTGATTAACTTCGATTAGTGAAAATTTACTGGTTTCAAAAAAGCCGGGCGTAAGTTATCACGCAAATAAGTCGCTGGCACTAACTCAGCGATCGTGCGTGTCGATATTCCATCAAATAGCCCTTGTTTTATTGATTTTGCAGTGGCGAAGTGTTTGCCTATTTAACTTCTCTGCTGCTGAAGGCCCAACAAACGTAGCGGCTAGTTACGTATCCAGAGCGTACCCGTAGTGTCTGACAGATGTCTTTTCGCTCCCTAAGCATATCTCAGTAGGGCAAGGTTAGTGAGGCAAGGTTAATGGGACAACAGACACCGGCAGGTGACGTCTTCTGATTGTTTGTCCAGGTTAGACTACCGAATGAATAGAAGTGAGTAGATTTATTCTCCACTTCATTACCACCACCATGACCGTTGTCATAATTATCATAGGCCTACACCTATCTCATTATTCGCCACATCTATGTGTACTTACAATTCAGATGTTAATGTTTTTTTGGCCAACGTTACCTTGAATTGCTAGATGACACATTAGTTTTTCTTTGAGGGAACCGTCATGAAACTATCGTCTACGAAACACAGATCATAACGGCACACAGTAACGTAGATCGACCCTTTGAAATATGTCGCGCCCTCTACAAATACGTTTGTAGATAAATGACAATCATCAACGTTGTTACGTCGACAAATATATGCTGTAACTATGTTATTAGGAGGATCATCGTTATTGCTCAAGTTCGTTACTTCCAATGGATTATTGTTATATATATTAGTAAGTACTATTCGTGAGCATATGTTTCATCAAAGTTCTATTCATTATATGACTCATGGCTAGCTACAGCGAAGAGCCTAAATCTTTTATCGCTATAATTTCGTCACTAATAAGACGTCGTCTTAACAAGACTACTTTAGAAAGTAAAAGGCAGAGATAATCTGTTTTTAACGAAACGGCTATAGATTCTTTATGTAATTACACCAGAACGGTAATATGTGTATAAAGGACAGTACGGCAAGTGCTATGCTTGTTATGGCTGAAGTTGCCCAGTCGCAGATACTGCGAGCTCGACTGATTTGAAACAAACATGTGACCTTTAGCACTTCAGTGGCAGATAGCAACATCGAGGCATAACGGGGCAACAAATAAGTGAGGTAGCTGAGTTGGCAATCGATGGAAACATACATAACTAAATCATTGTACACTCAAGTACGTAATTGTTTGCTTTCTTGTCGACCATTGAATTGTCACATATGAACTGGCTCGGGCTTGTAGCGATTTATCTCCGCCTACATCCGAAGATAGTTAGCAACAACAGCATCGTCATCGCCGTCGATAAAAAGATCACTATCGCATAGAGAGAATTTCGGAAAGGGAAAATGGGCCAGCAATTTGGAACATAATTAGTGAACGTAAAAAGGTGCCCCTGCTTGTTGATGCTGTCAAGAGCGATTCTCGTCGACCACGGCAACTAATCCCCAAGGCGGGGCACTACCATTAGACGGGACTTTTTATTAACGAGTCACGGAAAAGGAAAAATGTAAGCTTCTGTTTTGAAGAATGTCACTGTTTTTTGTTGGTCTTCTAGATATTCTGTATAACGGCGTTATGTGTCGGTCCAACATAAGTTGCTTGTTTCCGTTTTTTTTTTTGTTATTCTACATCGATGCAGTTGCTGCTTTTCGTAAATATAGGGTATCCTAAAAGTAATACATGGTTTAATTTACTGCATAGCCCTATTCTACTACGCATTCGGAAGAACCTTAGTGAAGGTGTAGCGTTTTATTTTTAACAGGACAAAATACACGTTCTAGCCTACATTTGTGAGACTTTTTCAAACAACCAAGTTGGACGAAGAGGCCTTATGAAACAACCTGTCCGGTCCGTAGACCCGAGGACTACTTCTCCTGTTAAGGTACCTTGAACATAAAGTTTATGCCGCAAAACACCACAGCACTTAGCATAAGTTCACAAATCGTCGCAATTTCAACACCTGCACCAAGAGGATAGGTTATACATTCTATGATAGATTACTTTGCGATTATATGCTCAGCTAAAATTTACATTGTGTCCATATTTTTAAGACAGCTACCTGTAGTCTTCATTTGATCAGCTGGCGGTCGGATTTTAAGGAAGACGACGGAATGTTGCGGACGCTCTGGCAAATTGCAGCCGTTACGTTCTAACAGTTATAACCATTATATCAATTAAGTTCTGAGTAAATTTCATTTCTACCACTTACCAATCTTGTAACCGAACAACAAGATCACTGAATTTGCGATATAAATATGTCTATTTTGCTACGATGGCTATTCACCTCTCGTACACGTCGGAGAGGGCTGTACCATATGAGTAGCAACGTTCTTTATAGGATACCCACAACATTATCATCGCTTATGATGGCCTCTTACATTTGTCTTTGCTTCACAATTTGCTACGGTAAGATTTCTTTTAACCCAATGAAACAACATGTATTCATGAGATGTGGTACTAGCTCATGTAGTATGTATACGAATCTGCTGGCCTGATTCATCTCGCTTCTACCGCTGTTCTTCCTCTCTACTAGTAACGATATCGTTGAGGAAGACGCCGAGTAGCTTTCCTGATGAATGGCCTGCTCCGGGCCGATTCGTCTCGTATCGTTCCATCTAGCCGATTTCGATTTTTTGTACATCTATAGATCCAGCTAGCTATATAGCTGTGTGTCGATGTACGACGGCTCGTCGTTTCAATATAGTGAGCTGGTCCAATATAGCACAACCTAATAAGGCACGAGGGCATCATCATGTACGGGATGCTCTTTCTGCCTGTAAAGCCGAATAGATGCAAGGTGAGCTAAAAATAGTGAAACTGGTAAATCTTATGCAATGGCTGCACACATGCATCTGCGCTTGTTTGAAATACTTGCTTGAATGAATATCTTTTAACACACCAAAGGATTGATGTTGCTAATCTAAAGGGATCAAGATAATTACTACGGTGCTATTGCTAAGAGATCACAGTGAACTTGTGTACAAAGTACACATATGCACTTCAATCCAGCATTGTTGCTTTTAGCAACGAGTAGTACTTTCTCCAAGGATATTAAACATGAGTTCGACTTTCTATAGTCGTTGCTGCTATTTTGATGTATTTATATTGCCAGTGTGGGATGCGTACCCTGGACATATCTCTCCCTGTCAGCATTATTTAACTGTTTATACGTAATAATAAGCACATGTTTCTAGATACAAACTGTTTATACATCTGTTCGTGTTAAATCTGCCACATATTACGAAAGTGGCAGATGCTTGTCGAGTCGTGTGTCATCGTCAGTCTGGCCTCATCACCACTTCGTATTGCCGATGATAGCGATAAGTGTTAGAGACGACGATAGAAGAACGTCAATGATAATTTTATGGCAGAGATGAAAAGGTACATGATGATTATCAAAGCAGATTTGTACTTACCAGCTTAACAAGCCCAAGGTTCTTAATGTAACAAAATTTCAGAACAAACTTCTACCTTATCGTAGGATAAGAAATCGTCCGTATGGCTTGTTGTTACGGTAAAAACTTCTACAATAGTATTTAAATTTGTATCTGCAAAGAAGAGCTGAGTAACGTACGCTATTATATAGCATACGTTTTACAGACTGAGTCCGTTTCCCCGTGAAGAAATCGCTTCGCGCGAAGCGAAGTTTCTGTGACAAGCCTATCACCCTACGATACTGTGCTGTGCTATCTGACAAAATTTACAACACCTGACATAACGCGCATTCGCATAAAGTACCTTTTGTGTGTGCACGGATGGCAGCGGTCAGCTAGCTCCGCTGAAGGAGACAAGAAGACTCCGTTTTGTACGTGTCAGAATTACATTTGACTTTATTGTTCCTAAAAAGTTGCCAAATACACACACACATGCCTGCTAAATCCTAAGGGCATATCGTAACAGTACAATCAATGTATCGCGTTATATTATTATTATCCACCCAATGCAATGTGCTTTTCCTTCATAACAAGGGAATTTTCCTACCCTTTGTTTGGATTACAACGTACATTACCTATGTATAGTCCCAATGAGAAAACAGTCCTCATCTAGTCTGAATTAAACTGCAGATTCTAGTTACTTCAGATAGTTCAGGCGAACTGGAATCGAACGAGTTTACTCGACTTGTGACGTACAACGTTTTTTTTATATCAATTGTATAACGGTGTGCAACAATGCGGGATATTGCATGTATACAAAAATCGGTAGGCGTCATACTCTATGCAGTCGGACCCTAATCAGGGCATTGGCTGAGGGTAAATGAAAAAGATGGGTTACCCAGCACTACTACGTCCCCGTAGATATACCGTTACAATATGTATTCAATAGCAAAGTAAATTTTTTTCTGTTCACGTAACGATTGCCGCTCCGGTGTTGTTCAATCGTTTGGTCATGGCAGTAAGCCACTATCGAACCTTTACCCTATTTCTGCCTACGGTCGGCCGTGGAGATTGAATATCCCTTGAGCCACTACAGACGAGACGAAAATCCAACGAGGCGAAGCGATCCACTCGTAAAACACACCTGGAGGTTTGTCATTCTTCTTCCTTACCCAACGCACATGTTCTATCTATTGTTTTTGATTTGCTGTACTCGTATCGATCGACTGTCAAATACACAATAAACATTTGTCGGTCGGTCGGAAGGAGAACGGAACCGAGGGCAAGTATTTGCGTTTTTCGTATGTACAAACACACGTTGCCTACCGTTATTAATTAGCCACATATAGCATAAGCTAAGCCATTTGTACTCGACCACGACAGCACAGAGCGAATTGTTTTTGCCATACGTCTCTCAGTGATGGCTAACAATAATCAGTGTATGGTTAAAGTAATTTCACGACCATAAATTAAGCCGTTATATATATATACGGGTTTACGCGTACGAATCATGAATGAAAGCAAAAAGACTACAGATCAAGTTCTGTAGCCCCAGCGAAGATGACCCGAGATTCGAATTTCGTAAAAGCTGCCACTAATGCCATAGTGAGGTTGCCTCCGCAACCGAATTCGTTTCAGCCGTGCTTTGAGAAATCCGTTACCTGAAAAGCCAACACACATGTATATATAATATATTTACATATATATATATATATACATATATATAATACATATATATACATATATATATATAGAGAGAGAGAGAGAGAGATATGCCAGTTACTACGCTTCAGAAGAAAATACTAACATCGTCAGAGTGGAATAATTTCTGCTAGTCTAGCACCGGCATTTTTCTGGTCAAATAAATGATGTCCCATGGACGAAATATAGAATAATGAAACAGAACGCAATAAAAGTCGAATAATATATAACTGTCGTCGTGCAATTAAATTATCTATCTAGATTAGTGAAGGTTGAACTGGTGAGGGAAGGAAGTTAATGCACACAACGAAACCTATAATTTTATAAGATGACGAGTAGCAAGAGAAGATACCAGCGGGCAGACGCCTTCTACCGATTAGCTCTACCTTATCAGTAACTAAATGGACTTCGCAACGAAAACGCACAGCTCGCTCTATAGAGTGATAAATGAGGGCTCTGTGAATACAGATCTTCGGCTCCAATTATATCACTGGCGTACATTGTGTTACAGGTCCACACAAAAACAAATCTGCATAATCAACTTGTGGCACAGGTTATAGATCAGAAAAAGTATCTGATTCCCCTTCTTCCTTTTTTCTTGCACTTCAAATGATCACTAATAAATACCACTAGTATAGGGGTTATTTGTTGTTTATGGATGCTGCATCAACATATTTAGGGTAATTGGATATATGTGCAGGTCGTAATAATTAAATTCTGGGTTAAAAATAAAGCTGAAGGATCCAAATTCGGTGTATTTGCTAATACAATACTAAATAAATTCTTGTGAATACTCGATCTATTACGTCTGACGATGCGAGAACGATTTACTATAAAACTACCCAGATGATTTATTCTCCAATGATAGTTTTACTTTGCAATGGACTAGGATAGAACGTACAGCCGATGAAACTAGAAACACGAAAGGCAAAATTCTATAGATAACCAGAGTTGTCCAATGCATAGGCTTCCGTTCCTAACGTTCGAGTCCTTGCCCTCGCTTCACTGCAATGCTCTCCCCGAAGCTACCGCAAAACATATCTTATCAGCAATGCGTCCTAGCTTCCGGCTAGCCAGTTGTAGGCATAATGAAGACAGATTGGATGTACATGACATTTAATTGATATTAATGGACAAATATTCCTGTTTTGTCCAAATATCCGGATGAAGATAGGTAAACCCGCGTAAACTACACTAGTTCCAATGGTAATGGCAAGGCGAGAGCGGACAATTGATATTAACACAGGCTTTCTACACTCCAGCCGTCTCGGATGACGTTCTGTTTCTTATTTTGGCTACTTCATCAGAGTGAAGTGCACAGCTGAAATTCAGCGCAGCACCTACGTAAGCTGATGACGCGTGAGAAAAGAGCGTTCCCGAAGTGATAAAGATTGATTACAACAAAGTCTATTGCATTTCTTATCCTAGTTTTTACCAGACAGACGCTTCGGCAGCCGACATACTGGCAATGAAGAAGCTAAACACAGATAACTATAACACTTGTTGAAACCCTTTGGCAATAACGGTTTGTTCAAGTACCTTGTTAGTGCAAAATAATGTTTCTAATTGTAGTAAACCAGGCACCGTTAGCAAGAACTCCCACCCGGTTACATGCTCCTAGGGTCATCCAGTGACAAAAATTACCGTCGTAAAGGGGGATGCTCTCGTCCTTCCAGTGTAGTGAAAGACAGAAGAGAGTGGCAGTGTCGATCACTTCTTCAGTTCGACTATGTTTGCCGTGATCAGCTTTTCAAGATCTTCTTTACTGTAGAATTCAGACAGCACCTCGAGGGTGTGCTCACCTAAATGCGGTGGTGCTGATCGTACCTCATTAACTGAGTCGCTAAAGCGAACGGCCGGCCCGATGACTTTTACCTCATCTCCGCACGGATGCTTTACTATGGTTACCATTCGTTCGGCGATGGCCGCATCTTCAAAGACATCTTTTATTGAGTTTATCGGTCCATAAGGAACTCCGCACCCTTCGAGGACATCTAGCCATTCTTCATTAGTCTTCTCCGAAAAACGGTTTTGAATTATTGCGTCGAGTTCTCTGGAATTTACCATCAAATAAATAACACGCTCACTTATTTCTACTCGCACAAAGTCTAGAGCTATTGTACAAGTGCTTTACACCATCAAATAGATGTAAGAAACGGTAGATACGGCTAAATAGCTGACATTGTAAAGCATTTATGCGTTCAACAGTATAAAGGCTAATATATATCAGTATAAGGGTAGCTCTTACCTACGATTGGCTACTCGAACGGTGTTGCTGATGAAACGTTCATCATTAATGAGAGAATCTAATCGAAGTCGACGGCAGACTACCTCGAACTGCTTGTCGCTACCTGCTCCAATAGTTATGTAACCATCTTTTGTTCGGTACGCTTTGTATGGCACTATGCTAGCGTGCGACGTGCCCCAGCGTTTGCCATCAACCCCAGCGTTAAGATAATTTGAACCGATGTTGACTAATAACGATACCTGCGTTGAAATATATACAGACCCTGTTAGTAAAAGAATATGCTAACAAATA